>NC_068983.1:143926431-143929660 GCF_001194135.2 Octopus bimaculoides | reverse complement strand
ATATATATATATATATATGGGTATGTGTAAAGATACACAAAGGTTTCTGAATAGGCACTACAACATGTAATAATAGTTAATTATATCGTTTAACAGTGTATTGTCGGTTAGAATACAATTGTCTTCCTTTTTTGTCATGATAGGGATAGCAGTGCAGTAAAACAGGGTTTTTTTTTTGTTTTTTGTTTTTTTGAAAGACAAAAAATACTCCTCGCCAAAACTGAAATATTATCAGAGATAAGAATAGCGAAGTGTAAAAAGAATAAATAATTTTAAGAGGTGATAGAATATCTTATACTGTGTATGAATTTAGGGAAGGAAACTAACTCGAAAGTATTTGTCATATAATTTCTACGAAAAGATAAACCTCTCTTAATAACACATGCGCACACATGCGAACATGCACGCAAACACACACACACACACACACACACGTCTTTCCCAAATGATGTCAGAAGTGATTGTTAAAGGTAACAGTGAAGATGTAATAGACACAATGTTATTTTAGTAATACCTATGTATATAGATGGTTTAGATAGAGAGATGGGTAGATACATACATACATACACATATGTGCGCATACATACAAATATACACATATATATATATACATTCATACAAACATGATAGCTGTCCACTCGTGACCGAAGAAGACTATTGCTGACCTTTAGGAACATTGTGCGCTCTAGGACTAACTTATATTTTGTATTTGCGGCTCAGATCATGGCTTGACAAACATACACGACTGCAAACTTTGCAAACTAAGCTTTCCCCACGCTTTTGAGCAGTACGCTTAAATTCATCCTGCAGGTTCAAAGGTGACGACCCCCTCCCTGCTTCCTAACCTACTTCCTCCATCTGTGGCAATGGCAAGCATTGCTCTCCCAGTCAGTCTCCTGCATATCACAGGCTTATAATGAGGACTTGACACAGTCCTTAAATCGCAGCCTTGGTTTCTGTCGGGGTCTCTTTCCACTAATAACTTCCCCATATAGCATCTGTTCAGGTATCCTTCTATCCCTCATTCTAATAAGGTGTCCAGTCTAACGTAACCGGTACTTGTGCATCATTGCCTCAGTACTCAAGATATCAGCTTTCCTCAAGACCTGTGTGGCTGTAGTTTTTAAAGTCCAGCAAAAATTCAAAATGCGTCTCAGACATCTCTGATAAAAGCGTTCAAGGACCCTTACATGACGTTTGTAAAGAGTTCACGTCTCACATCTGTAAAGGACGTACACATGTACGGTACACAACAATTTTTGTTTGTCTTGTGATGCCATGTTGGGACCAGACACGATACTGAAGAGACCGGAAGGAATCAGTTGCTCTCTGCAGCCTGAAATATATTTCATCATCCAGGGAGCAAGAACGGCTGAGTGTGCTGCCCAGGTAGACAAACTTGTCTACCACTTTCGGTATTGTTCCTTCAGCCAAGATAGCTGGTTCCACATATGAATTTCCTGGTGCAAGCTGAAACATTACAACAGTCTTGTCCAGGCTAAACATACATACATACATACATACATACAACCGAAAAATGTAGATTAAAATGTAGGTTAAAATCCACGTAGGTGAGATATCAGGCCAACAGCTCCCAGGGTAAGTAGGTAGGTAGGTAGGTAGGTAGGTAGGTAGGTAGGTAGGTAGGTAGGTAGGTAGTTTTACGACGAGCTTCTTTCAGTTTTTGTCTATCAAATCCGATTTTTGTTGGCCTGGAGCTATAGTAGCAAACATCTGCCCAAAGTGCCGGAGACGGAACCGGGAACCACATGGTTGGGAAGCAAACTTCATACAACAAACACACGCCTTGATTGTTTTCTTAATTGTCAAAATTGTCCAATGCATTAATCACTTGAGAACAGGTGCTCCATCAGCGCTATTGTCAGGGAGCAGTTGTCCTAGAACCAGAGACAATATTTCTAATAGCCGAGCATGTTCCTATGAAACGACAAATACCAAATACTTCTATACAGGCAGTATATTTGAGTTGAGCTAGAACTACATACTTTCGTATATTATATCTCATGGTAGTTATGTAAATATTTATCAGTGAAGAAACACTAACAAAACAGTGTTGATTTTACCATTATAAATAATAAAAACTGTAAACAGCCGGATCATAATTCCTCTGGGTATCATACACTAATTAGAAGTGGTCCATAAAATACGATTCAAAATATCTCGATAACGACATCATTAGATGTTGCGGACAGAGAGTACAACATTAAATGATGGTGCTACAGTATTTGTGCGTAGCCAGACATACACACAGACAAAAAAAAAAGGAAAAAAAGAGACAGAAAATTCCGATCAAAAGGAATCGTGAAAAAAAAAACACCGATCAAAAGGGATTGTGTGTCACAGAAAATATCATAAATGTAAGGAACAGATTAGGTTTATTCGTGGATAGAAAAGCCTACGGAAAAGACCATGGTAACCTTGGGCAATTATGTCATGCAAAAACACATTACAGTAAGAACGAAAAACAATACAAGACAAAAACAACAGGGCGAGGACATGGTACATGCAAAGCATGTATATATATATATATATATATATGTATATATATATATATATATATATATATATATATATATATATATATATATATGTATATATATATATTGTACCTGCTTATATATGTATGTGCATTACACCTGTTTATCATATATGTATATTCAAATAATATTTAGGTATGGTTGACCATGAAGATATCATACTTAATGTAAATACATCGTTGAAAGGCAAATTAACTGTAGTATTCGTCCTGTAGCCAAGGAAGTTCGACATATGTAAAAAGAGTAGAACAGATTTAGGTAATCTGCATAACTTAAACAAAAATGGACAAAGAGGAGAAATCAGGACTAGTATATAAACATACATACAGATAGGTTTCTTTATTAGCCACACAGGGCTCAACACAGAGGGGACAAAATACAAATGTAGAGTTTTTTCTTATCGAGGGGGGGCGAAAACAAAGCAGAAAAAAAAACAAAAGTGGGGACAACGATGAAAAAAAAACATCGCAAAACGTTTGGGGTATTTACAAAAAAAACGAAATAATACAGAAAATTCTCAATAAATGGGGAGGTTATCCATGGAAAGAAAAACCTACGAAAAGACCACGGTAACCTCGGTCTTTAGTGTCACAGTTTGTTAAATAAAATTTCTTTTATTTATGCAAGAAACGTAAGTAACTCTCTGTTTACAAAATTTTAAAACGTTTTAT
>NC_068983.1:143922829-143923569 GCF_001194135.2 Octopus bimaculoides | reverse complement strand
TATGTGCCTTATCTAAGTCTAGCGTACACGTCACAAGTTTGTGATCCGTGTAGCTGACTATGTGGAACTGTGGACATCCTAAACTATCTCTATCTCTTGTCCTACACACTATCCTATCTAGATACGATCTCGACGACCCAATGCGGTTGCTCCAAGTCCACGTTGGCACATTTGGGTGGTCGAGTCGGTACCTGTCAGACAACTGGAAGCATCTGAGCAGGTCTCTGAGGCCTTTGCATCCCCTTCTAGTTTTGTCACTCCCCACGTAGTCTAGATGCGTGTACAAGGTAGCATTCCAATCCCCCACTAAAAGTAAGGGACAAGACGTTCCCATGAATACTTCTAGACGTCGAAAGAAGTCCGAGCGATCTGTTAAAGGAGGCAAATAAACTGCTAGCCACCGAAAAGCGCCTCCATCGCTGCCGTCCACATCTAGGACAACCAGTCTACCCTCCGGGTCCGTAAATATCGTCCTTACTTGGAGATCCAGACTCTTGCGAAAAAGAACCGCCGTGCCACTACCGCCCATCCTCGGCAGACAGGGAGAAAAATAAATGTTAAACTGTCCGCCAAACATGGAGTTTAGGGCCCGCGGTTCATGGAGTTTGGTCTCACTAATGGCTATGATATCCAAATTGTGTGACTTGATGTCATTTAAGAGGTACCCTTGTTTCCAAGGGGACCCCAAGCCACGCACATTCACACAACCAATCTTCACCATGATTCTATTTATACGTATG
>NC_068983.1:143913201-143920190 GCF_001194135.2 Octopus bimaculoides | reverse complement strand
GTTGGAATATCGGATAAAATATCTTGAGTATTTAGTTACTATACTATACGTTTCACTGCAGTGAATCTGAGCGCTGTACACAATAAGCTCTATTTTATTATTATTATTATTATTATTATTATTATTATTATTATTATTATTATTATTATTATTATTATTATTATTATTATTATTATTATTATTATTATTATCTCTTTGCACAGCTTCTAACGCTGGTGATGCACTACAGTGCCAGCTGTTTACTACAAGTGAACTAAGGAAACACCCCTTATTTTTCGGACACCATCCGAGCGGTTCCAAGCAGTGCTGTTTACTGCAAGTGCTCCACATTTATTGCAGCACTTATTTGTTCTGTGTACTTCTCAAAATTTTTACTCATTGTTCCTGACAATTTTACTCCGACAATTATTGGTACTACTACCACCTTTTTCATCGACCACAACTGCTTAACCGCCCAAGCTAAACTCATATCTATCGACTTTTCTTTCTTCTTTATCGCATACCTTCATGTCAGTTGAGCATGCTATATCTATGATCCAGCATCATTTGCTTTCTTTCTCAATTTATAGTTTCCTATTCTCTATCTCATGGTCGCACTGAATCATTAAAATCCCACAGGATCTTTGCATTATCATTTTAGATGATGTATTCAAGTTTATATTCGTACCACTTTTTTTGCTCTGTCAAGTCCATACTTGTTGCAAAGTGTCCAATGGACAAGCCTTGCTTTATTGTCATGACGTCTCTTATATTGTTTCTGGGTTAGTGGCATACATTGACTGGTAATATGCCATACAATTTCATCATTTTGTCCACAAATTCTGCACTTATCAATCTCTGATATGTTGTCTATTCTGTATTTGATGTAATTCGTTCTTCATGCTTGCTCTTGTGCAGTATATATTGGAGCTTCCGCTTCCAGTTTTAAATCATTTTTAGTAATCCATAGCCATCTTTTTCTCTGTCGGTCTTATCTTCAACATCACTATGAAATTGTCCATGCATTCTTTTCTTTATCCACCTATTTTCGGTTTCATTCATTTTCAAGTCCTTGTACAGAGCCTTATCTTTGCAATCTTCCATCCTACACAAGCCTGACTTTCTTATGTCCAATCATAGCAGTTCTGCGGCAATTTTTACATGCCATGCTATGTTGTTTTCTTCTGCTCTAATGCTGCGTTCGCATCCAATAAGTCCTCTTCCCCCTCGTTTTCTTGGTATATACAGTCTGTCTGTGTCACTTTTGGGGTGGAGTGACCCATATCTAGTCAGCAACTTCCTTGTCTTTCTGTCTAAGCTGTTTAGTTCGTCTACTGTCCATGCGATTACCCCTGCTCCATATATAAGGAGTTAAACCGCCCAGGTGTTGATAACTTCAATCTTATTCCGTTCGTTTAAATTCGACTTAAGGATCAGTCTCAGTCTGCGCAAGTACTCCACCTTAAATTTTTCTGTCATTTCTTTCTCCATCAATTTATCTATTTCCAATATCCCCATGTACTTACAGCCCATCTCTTCTATCTATTTCATAACCTCCCCCGACGGTATCGCTGGCCCGTCCTTACATTTGATTTTGCCTCTCTTCAAGATAAACACACCGCACTTTTTCAGTCCGAACTCCATTCTGATATCAGTACTGAAAGTATACACCTTATCAACAAGGAAACTGACTTGGGATTCATTTTTAACATAAAGTTTGAGGTCATCTATAAATAAGAAGTGGTTGACTTTTTGTTGGCGTCTTTTGAATACATACCCAGCCTTTGCTTTCTTCAGAATCAGTGTTAGTGGCACCATGCTCAGTAAAAAGATCAGTGGAGACAGGCAGTCCTTTTGGAAGATGCCCCTCCTGATTTCTATTGTCCCTAAACTTCTTCCATATGCTATCAGATCCGTCCTTCTCTTCACCATACTTTTTCCAAGCAATCGCTCAACTTTTGATGCAATACCAAATAGATTCATATATCCCATAATCCAAGAATGTGGGATCATATCGTACGCCTTACGGTAATCGATCCATGACATGGCTAAGTTAGTTTTCCTCCTCTTGCAGTCTCTCAGTACAGTTTTGTCTACCACGAGTTGATACTTGGTACATATGCACTTACGCTTGCAACCCTTCTGCTCATGTGGTAGGACTCCATTTTTTCCAGATGTTCGTACATTGACTCTGCGAGTATTCCAGTCAATAATTTTCACATAAGTGGTATACAGGATATCAGCCTGTAATTGTCTACAGTATTACCTTTTGCGATGTTTTTCAGGCACAGCACTGTCCCACCCAGTGTCAACCACTCTGGTGTTACTTGGTCGGCATTTAACAAGGTGTTGTGTTGCGCAGCTATTCGTGCATGACATTCACCAAATCTTTTGATCCAGTACCCTTGAACTCCATCTGGTCCCGGGGCCTTGCAGTTGCTCATTTTTGTTTGCTGATTTCCTTCACTTCCATAACTGAAATGATTAGTTCTGCCTGTTTTGGACAGACTACTGTTTGTTTCAGTTCTTGCAACCATTCAGCATCCTTCTTGTGCTCCTTGTTTAGGCTCCAGATGTCACTCCAAAACCTTTGACTTTCAATGTTATCTGGTATCAACTTTTCATCTGTACACTCTCCATTTATTTCTTTGTAGAATCTCTTCTGATCTACTCTGAATAATGTATTCTGGTGGTAACCCTTCATTCTTTAGTTGTGTCTTACCATGTTTGCTTTCTTTGCAACGAGGTACTGTTTCAGTTCATCCACTACTACTTTCAGGCACTTACTGTCATATTATATCTCCTTTTCAGCGCCCTGTATTTTTGCTCGCTTTTATGCTCCCCTTTCGTTTTTTTCGGTCTAACACAGAAAAGTCCTTCGAGAGCATATCTAACTCCACAAGTATTCTTCTTTTCCACTATGGGTCTTTTCTTTTGTCACTCCCATTATATTTCTTTTTTTTTTTTTTCACATCAACACCCACGTTTTCTGCTACAACAATACTTGCTACCTTGATTAAATTATTTGTTTCTGTGATGTTGTTTGTTCTGATGTATTTCAGAACTTCATTGACATTTTTCGTTTCTTGGTTCAGTTTCCATCGACCAACCTTTTTAGGGTTGCAAATAATGTCGCTATCGTTCTCCTGTAGTCGTGCCTTTATTCTGTCGTAGATTGCCTTTTGTTCATCTGTCATGTCGCCATTAGTTTTATTGTCTTCTTTTAGATCGTCTATATGTCTCTCATCAAGTAAACTTCCACAGCGCCTTTCCTGTGCTATGAGATTACACTTATTAGTAAGAATTGTATTTTCATTGTTATCTCTGCCGCTATTTTCCATGACCCGTCTTTTGATAGCTTCGAGCTCTACTTCTGTGAACCAACAAATTTTCCTTGTTGCTCTAGCTTGATCACATAGCCTCTGTTCCGTGAGTTGAAACAATCCCTTTTCTCTCCAATGATCATACATACGTTGTCAGTAACCCCTAATTTGAGCACCATTTTCATCTACCGGGCTGCTCAGGTAGTAATATTCCATGACCACAGTGTTAATTTGCTTGCTCCATCTACGCCATGTGTGGTGGTCCCTTTCTGGATATCGACAGGCTGGAGCCGGACCAGAATCTCTGAGCCTACCGGATGTAACACTGTCACCATCATTGGCTTCAGTTTCATTACCACCATTATTCACAATATTGTGTTTTTTCATTGTCATTCATATGAGGTAGCGATTATCAGGCTGTGCAATCACCAGTGTTTTTATTCTGACACCATCACTAGGTGTATCATTAATCAGCTCATGAGGAGGAGACGCCACCCGTTTCCTTTCATTATTATTATTATTATCATCATCACTGATATTATTGTTATGTGCAGTAGCAGCAGTGGTTGCAACACCAGCACACACTATTATCATCATCATCAACATCATCATCATCATCATCATCATCATTATTATTATTATTATTATTATTATTATTATTATTATTATTATTATTATTATTATTATTATCATTATAAATCCATGTTTTATTTAAGAGATAGTACTATATGTGTACCAGCTAGATGTCTTCCCAATGTATTTATATTCCACAGGAATGTCCTGAAACTCTTACGCATTTGTCGTTAGCTTGTCTTTATAAGTCAGCATAGTATAGATAAACCACTCCAAGAAATTCATGGCTGCTACAGATTCGCAGTCCGGTGAAGTTTAATACATCAAGTAGCGATCGAATTTACCTTGGTGGACACTTACCCCTTTGCTTCCTCTGAAGGGTGCTCGCGCAAAGATGAAAAGTTTTACTAGTCAGGAGAGAACAATGATAGTAATCTTGAAAAAATTCGATAATTTCAATTGCCGTGAGGATTGAAAATTCTATTTTTCGGATCAATGCTATTCGTCTGAGTGTGGAATGGATAATAAAAGTGGTGTCGTGTTGTCAGTTGTAGACAGTTAAGTGATGAAGAGATTTAAGTTAAAGAATGATGTAGAAGGTTGGTGCAAGAACTGAGAGGAATGACAGAAAGAAATAGAGATGGTTTAAGAGTTTTGGAAACCTGATGTAAAGCTAGAATGGGAGATGATAGGGGAAGGGAGACAATGCCCCGGGCCAAACAAAAGATTATGTTCAAGTAAGAAGGCAATGAAAACTGTTGTGTATAAAAGGAACTTGAAACAAAGAGCCACCACAACCGGAAAGCTATTTTAAGATATTTATGTAAATGTGTCCCTTACGGCAATTGAGCTTGTATGAGAATGTGGAGTAACTGCTTCTGACATAAACCATCACAAACTAGTTTCATCGATTCTTGATATTATCTTGATTGTTGATTAGTTATTTCATTAATTTGCAATACATTTGTGCTCCCTGAACAACGATCCATGCCAGACTGTCTAAATGCATTGAATAAAGATGAAATTCTTGCAGTGATTCCTCAACGACCCAATCAGTCTGCGACACACCATATTCCCGCGCCATTATACGATTTGGTAAACATAAAGGCAGGCAATCAACATTTTATTTAGTAGTGTTTTAGATAAAGATTCCGTTCAGGATATATGGGTATATATTTCAGAAATTAATTTTTTTAGTGAAAGGAAATAATAATCAACTTTTTAAAATATTATTTTTTTATCGTACTATCTGAATAAAGCTTTTAAGTTGTACATTTCAGTACGGTATAAAATAAAGGGAGATAAAAATTGATTTCGATTTTTGTTTTTGTTTTTTAACTTTTTATAACATTTGTTTGTTTTGTTTTGTTTGTTTGTTTGTTTGTTTGTTTGTTTTTTATGCTTGATTTCTATTCCCATTTGCTATTTAAGGAGGTAAAAGCGGAAAATAAATAGCGGAAGGATAATGTTACAAGATAACCTTCTAATTATTATAGCATCACCATGACTCCTTAAAGAGTGGACGTGCTCAAGTAATATTCTAAATCAGTCAAGCAGATTTAATTGACGTCCTGGTTCTTTTGAGCGAGATTATTGAGCGAGATAATCGCCATTACACAGGAGTAGAAAGGGTCAGTGAATAATGAAACAGCTGATGAAATGGATTTTAAAAATAGGCTGATAGTGATGGTGGTAATAATAATAATAATGGTTTTCATTGTTGTTCCAAAATTGCTTGTTTCTTATCTCATTAGTTTTGTTAAACGGCTATTACAGTTCAAATATGTTTATCAAAATTAGCAATTTTTCTGGTATTTTTTCTTCAATATTTTTTGTTTTTCATTTAACATTTTTGTTATAATATCATTTAATTTCATTGGACAAATATAAAAAGGACTGTTGGCCAACAAACTGAAGATTTATACATTATAACGTGATTAATTTAGAAATAATTGCTCAGTAAGCATTTTAACAATACTTCTTTATTGTTGCTGCAATTGTTAGAGAACTTTGCTACATTTTTGTTGCTGTTGTTGCTGCCGCTGCACTGCTGTTTGCTTTTTTTTTTTTTTATATATAATTTTCGTCGTCATTGCCATCGTTGTTCCTACCGTCATCATCGTCGATAATGATGATGACGACGACGACGTCGATGAGGAGGAAAATTGAGTTAAGATTTCACTGAAGATAAGGATTCAAATTATGAAAACAGTAATATTGAAAGTTAAAAAGTGAAATTTCAGAATAATATTTCGTTTTTCCATTTATTTTTATTTTTATTGTTGGATTCAAGCATATGTTGTTGTTGTTGTTGTTGTTTTTAATATATTAATAATGATTTATGTGGACGAGTTACATCAAGAAACACGGAAATGTTAGTTTTATAATATGCCTATTTTGCCTCAGGAGCATATAAATGAAGCCTAGAAGTTTTAGGTCAAAATGACATGGAAAATGTGACGCGCGGACTTAACATTTGTAGAAGTTTTAGCTAAATAAATTTGATTATTGATCTACAGAGACAGTCATAAAGGACAGAATCAATGAATGGGTTTCTATGTGATAAGATGACTTGAAAGAGATAACAGCCCAGTACCAGTAACCATCAAATCACACTCCAACATCTTAAAAGGAAAGACGAATTTGATAATGTAGTATGATATATAAAAATACCTGAGAAAAGATGGGATTTTGGCTAAATAACATAACAAGATGGGATGGTCGAGTTAACTGTAGGCAAAAGAACAACGTAACAACAACTCATCAAGGATATATTTTTTGAAAAGAAAATAATTAAGTCTAACCGCCTTGTAGCACAACTGATTTCTGTGAACAGAAATGTCTACAGCGTATTTGTGGAGCTGCATATATTGTTTGTATTGCTTTTTTTATAAATGTATTTACGTTCGGTTATATCTACATACAT
The DNA here is from genome assembly GCF_001194135.2 of Octopus bimaculoides. Taxonomy (NCBI): domain Eukaryota; kingdom Metazoa; phylum Mollusca; class Cephalopoda; order Octopoda; family Octopodidae; genus Octopus; species Octopus bimaculoides. The sequence continues at coordinate 143,913,389 of NC_068983.1, read as the reverse complement.
ATATATATATATATATACATACACAGGGTGGCCTAAAAGTGAGTTTATAATTATTCAACTATCTCTTTCGCATTCATATATTAACAGTTTAGATCTTAATTATAAAAAATATGGAACCAGTATTCTATGCTAATTTAATTAATTGTAAGATAGAAATTTAAATGTAATAAAATGTTTTTAAAAAAAAA
>NC_068983.1:143905755-143907761 GCF_001194135.2 Octopus bimaculoides | reverse complement strand
GTATATACACATATATATATATCCATACATACATACATAATATATGTGTGTGTGTGTGTGTGTGTGTGTGTATGTATCCATGTATGAATGTGTATTTCTATATATGTATGTATGTATAAGTGTGTGCATGTGTTTGCATGTATAGATTTCCCTTTACTTTACTCTTTGAACTATATTTTATGTTTGTATCTCGCGAATAGTACTTTTGGGTCGATAAATAATTTTATAGTGAAGAATTTTAGCAGAGTCGTCTATCAGCGTCATAGGATATTTTGGGGAATTTAGTATGTAGCGACATAGCTCGTATTTTTGTGCTAATTAAGGTTCTGTCAAAACAAAACTATCGCGACTTTTGTGAAGGCGAGAAAATGTATAACTTCTTTAGGAATTCAACAATATGGCTGAGGTAAAATATCTCAAGAGAACGTTCTGCATACTAAATACAAACAGGATATGGTCTCACAAATGTAATATAGTGAGGTGAAAAATGTGTATTAAATGAGACTTATCCATGCCATGATTAGACAAACATTCTCTGTAACTGTCTAAAACCTAAAACACATTCAAGGAAGATAATTCAAACAAAATCTATAGAACCTTCAGGAAAATGCAGAAAGTGACTATGGATTTAGTCTTTAAGCCAAGTGGAAGAAGAAAAGCATGTTTCGGTCATTTTAGCTCTCCTCAGCAAAACATATTATTCTCACTTGACAAGATTAAGAACGATCAATGAATATAAAAATATAAGACAGAATAAAGTGTCGTTAATTGGATGAAACTACTTAAGAGGATAGTTCTACTTTACTACTTATCTTAAGTTTCTAAAAATGCATTTCTCCCAGTCATAGGGCTGATCATACATATATATATATAAGGGAAATGTATTACCAAATTTCATATCCATGTACATATATGGATGTGAGTATGTGTGTGTTTGTGTGCAATGCGTATATATGTATTACTTGTTTCGGTTATTAGACTGCGGCCATTCCGGGACACAACACCGAAGAATTTTAAACGCACGAATCGACCCCGCTACATGCTTTTGTTAAAGCTGGTACTTATTTTATCGGTGGTCCATTTTGCCGATTCGCAAAGTTACGGGGATGTAAAGATACTAACACTGATTGTCAAACTCTGGAAAGCGACAAACACAGGGTGCACTCCCAGTTGTAACTGTCTCACAGTATAGAAACGTTTTTTCCGTATGCATGACAAAATCCAGCTCTATGTGGTCAATATTGACCACAATCTTTTTACGAACTCAATTGCCTTTTCCAACAAAGATCTCTATATCGAGGTGTAAAATCAACAATATCAAACTGTGTAATTCTCCTAAGGAATATTAAAATCCCTTAGTATTTTGGGGGCTACTAAACCTATTTCTGTTCTCACTGGGTTTGAACGCCTACATGTGGGCTTATTACAGAAATTAGGTTTGTGATCTTTTAGAGTAATGAAAACTGCTCTTTTAGCTAAGCATTCTAACCGAACATCAATTTTACTTCGTTTAGAGAGGAATTTAGTCTTATCATTAATATCATTGTTACTATGTTAGCTTTCTGTTGTCGAACTCGAGGGCACCACACTCACCGGATTGAGCAGCTACCTCGCATACTTTCTCTTCTTCCCCGTTAAATTATTATACATCAGCTAGGTTAATAATGATAATAATGATCTCTACGGACAAATGGAGCGTAAATCTTGGTTTTCCTTCTTTCTTTTCTTTTCCATTTTTTTCGTTTTTACTCACCATTTGTATTCTCGCTCCACATTTTGCATCAATCTTCCTGTTTTTTCACGTGTTTTCTCACCGACCTTTGCCCTGATTTTCAAATAGGACTAACCATGTGCACCAAGTTTGAAAGATTGCTTGGCGACACAAGCCACGTTATATAAATCTGCCAAATTGTCATGTTTCCACAGCATGAAACTATTAGTGTAGCACTCATTAAATATTGTGTATACTAAATTATATATATATATATATATATATATATATATAT
>NC_068983.1:143904682-143905729 GCF_001194135.2 Octopus bimaculoides | reverse complement strand
AAAGTCTTGTAAGTGGATTTGGCAGAAGGAAACTGAAAGAAGTCCGTCATATATATATGTGTGTGTGTGTGTATGCGTGTGTGTGTGTGTATGTTTGTGTATCTGTGTTTGTCCCCCAACATCGCTTGACAACTGATTCTGGTACGTTTACGTCCTCGTAACTTAGCAGTTCGGCAATAAAACCGATAGGATAGAATAAGTACTAGGCTTACAAAGAATAAGTCCCGGTGTTGATTTGCTTGACTAAAGGTGGAGCTCCTGCATGGCTGCAGTCAAATGACTGAAACAAGTAAATGAATAAAAGAATAAAAGAATATATATGTGTATGTATATATATGTATGTGTGTGTATATATGCATATGCATATATATATATATGTATATATATATATATATATATATACGTACATATATTCATATGCATATATATGTACATGTGCGCAGTGTGTGATTGTGCGTGTAAATATGTGTGCGCTTGCGTGCGTGTGCATGTGTGTGTGTGTGTGTGTGTTTCAATGCATTTCTTTCTAATATCCCAAATCAACTATCATATATTTTTCTCTGTGTAATATCAAATATTTTAATGGGTAATTTTATTCTACATTTCACACAATATATATTTCTGGACTTTACATATTATTACTAAAGCAGAAAACTGTCTCTGGTCGTACTCCTTGGCGGCAGTTTAGCTTTGGTCTTCCTGTTCTTTTGAACAAAGACCGCCGACCATCACGAGCCTTTTTTTTTTATTATTAAAAAATAAAAAAGAAAGCGTCCTTCAAAACATATTCAGTAACTTTCAAGTATTTTAATGTACAGTAATACCTCGATATACGAATTAATTCGTTCCCAGAGAATGATCGTAAAAGAAAACTCGTAAACAAAAAATAAAACTCGTTAAAGCTCGTAATGCCGGGGTCTCGTAAAGCGGGTCCTCATCAAGTGAAGTATTACTATATATTACATCTTACAAAATCAATGAAGGCTAAGGCGTCGAGCTAGCAGAAACGTTAGCACGCCGAGCGAAATGCTTAGCGATATATACATA
>NC_068983.1:143899550-143903349 GCF_001194135.2 Octopus bimaculoides | reverse complement strand
GTGTGTGTGTGTGTGTGTGTGTGTGTGTGTGTGTGTGTGTGTGTGTGTGTATGTGTGTGTGCATACACGGAAATATGCTGCTTTACTTATGGGAAGCATTCCGTACATTTATGCATGTGAAAGTGTGTCTGTGTACATACGTCAGTGTTGCTTGATATAACAGTGCTTCACGCATCTAAATAGCGTGTAAAGTTAAGTGTAAATAGTTATACATCAGTACACTCGTATGGATGATAAGATCTGAACAAGAAATATTATGATGTCAATCAATCAATACTGTGTAAATAAATACATAGTAACATATTCTGACGCGAAATAATGAGTTACAAAAGACAACATTAGTCGATTGGTAAAAATTTCACCATTAGTGGTGGTGGTGGTGGTGGTGGCGGCGGTGGTGGTGGTGTTACTATTGCTTGTGTCAATCACATCTGCGGATGAGCTAATGCGCTGATCTTGATTCTAAGTTATTATAGCGATGCTCATTACCTCTAATATGACGTATAAATTTATGCATGATAGACTTAGAAGATACTAGAGTCTATGAAATTAACCACCACGAAATGTAAGGTTCTATAGAAATACCCGCAAGTTCTAACTTTGATGGAGAAATGGTCATTGACAAATGAGTTTCACTGGATCAGAACTAGACGTATAAGATTCTGTAAAACAAACTTTCAGATCTGAGGTTCTGCTAAACTAACTTTGAAGTAATAGTTCATATGGAACTGACTGCAATGGATTCGAAGAGTCGTTAGAGCCTCGGACAAAATGCCTACATAGTCACCTGACTGGCTCGAAGCAGGAATTAAACATCTTCTCAAATTATACCCAACCGTGTTGGAAAGAAAGGGGCACATTGGATAATGTAGTATTTGATACGTGATATCCTGAAAGACGGACGGGATACTTGTGGCTATAATACCTTTGTTCTTGGATCAACGTAGTCAGTTCTTGGATCATATATATACATATATATATAACTTGTTTCTTCCTTACTTATATAGAGTTGTGACCTGATAAATTTTGATAATCCGAACCAGACGGATACAAATGATCAGACAGATGTACATTTGTTTTCTGCATACGTGTGTGTGTGTGTGTGTGTGTGTGTGTGTGTGTGTGTGTGTGATATTGGTGCTCAGAATGAACGTCTCGCTACATTTAATTTCCATTCCACTCAAATTTTGTGACGTTTTGTTTGTGCTAAACTAAGTCATAATTGTACAAGAAAGTGTCAAAGCAACGAGCAAGAGATAAATCCGCGTCAAATAGAAAACGCCTTAGTTTCAATTCTTGATTGTCGTCTTATGTAAAAACATGTCCATGCACTTAGTTTTAAACGTGCAATTTTGTGGAACTATGCAAATCACCAGTGAAATGGGTTTTATGTTTGTTGTCAAATGTTGTCGTTTATTGCTGCAAGAATACGGCTTGATATTTTCAAAACACTTCTACATATAAATGCGCCAAATATTTTAATGACTGAGTGAAGACACTACAGTCTCCATGACTCATCTTAAGATCTTTGAGAGCTGTATGAAGAAGGGAAGAGGCCTAGAAGTTTGCAACTGAGTATACACTGCGAAAAAGTACCTAGGAGTCTGGTAGTGTCCAACAAGGCGACAGATTAAGGCATCCACCCAAAGCAGGAACATTACCTCTAACAGGTTCACACACACATTTTACAGTTGCCAAATTTCTTTCAAAATGCGTAGTTGAAATCGAATCTAAACAATAAGGCACAAGTGTACCAAACCTTTGCATTTGGCGAACGATTTTAAACATATACAATTTGAAACTCTTTTGTGCAAGTATCTTTAAAATCATGATGATTTAGAAATTCAATACTATTGTGTTGAAACGTGAGAAAAAACATTTCGTATTGGTTTATTGCAAAATAGAGGGGAATTTTATATATTAAAATCGGAACTCGAAATATATTTTCATTTTATAAAAAAAATAATGTATGTGCTAAAGCAAAATGGGTCTGTAAAACACGTAAAACACGGCATAATGCTAAATAGTCTTTTCATGAATAAAATGTATTATATAGCCCTTTTGAATTCTTTTTTTCGTTTTTTTTTTTTTTTTTTTTTTTTTTTTCACATTTGAAGTGCAGAATAGAGTGGGTGAATTCCCTGGAATATATCCACATTTTATATAGGAAAATAAAATGTATGTAAATACATATTTTTAAATATTTCTTTTATCCTCTTCTCTTACGCTGCAGTTACCGGCAGGCATCAGAATATTTTAAAGTTTATTCCAGCTTTCAATATGACTATAGGTACAATGATGTTTCTCTCAATTGAAAGATTTTCCAGCCATCAGAGAAGTTCGTATCATTCCTACTACCTAAAGAAACAATAGTCAATTATACAGTCTTTATATTTGAACAATAAACTAAGTCAATTACTAAGCTGTCGTTTATCCAATTTCAACTGCAAAATTGACATCATACAAAATGAAGCTCACCTCGATAAACGACTGTTGAGGGAAGTACATGGTTAAGTCAAACACATGTGATTCGTTAGATGTGTAAACTGGCCGAGTCGTTAGTGGTTAGAATGCCTCACGGTATTTGCTTCGCAGAGGTCACCTTTGCCTTTCATTCTTTCGGGTCAATAAAAAGTACCAATGCAAGGTGGGGGTTGGTAGATTTGTAAGAGGATCGGGGGAAATGCCATGTGGTCTCTATCGCAGTTCTTCGTGCCCTGACTGCAAGGTCTGCGACGACATAGGTGCTCTATCAGTTGAAGTCGGCAGCCTTTTCCTAGGAGCAAATCGACCCCAGGGCTTATTCTTTGTAAGCCTAGTACTTATTCTATCGGTCACTTTTGACGAACCGTTGTTGTCAAGTGATGTTGGTGGAGACAAACACAGACACACAAACATACACACACATACCATCCCCTGCCGGAGCCTCGTGAAGCTTTAGGTGTTTTCACTCAATAAACACTCACAACGCCCGGTCTGGGAATCGAAACCGCGATCCTACGACCGCGAGTCCGCTGCCCTAACTACTGGGCCATTGCGCCTCCACTACATACATACATACATACATACATACATACATGCATGCATATGTATGTACGCATGTAAATATGTGTGTATGTGTTGTAAACATTTACAACAAGGTTCTATAGAAACGAATAATATTACGGTACATAAAATGAAATTCGACAGTTAAATATTAGTTAACAATGCTATCTCTTGTACAGTGTCTATGAGCCGACTAGCTTAGGTATACGTAGTTTTGGCTGTCAGTCACAAAAATGTATGGTTGCATTTCGGTGCAAATTTTTCACTCGATGAAAATATATGTATGCCTGCATTTTTTGTAACAGGTATGACAAGACAGGTTTTTATTTTAATCCATTTGAAATTACATATAATATATATAATCGCTCGAGTTCCAAACATATCTATTGAGATTTTACGAAGACTTGCTACAAAAATACTTTCTCAGTGTCTTCAACGAAGTTTTACAGATATTATTCAAATTCCGTGATTTAATGTGGGTGTGTATATATATATATATATATAGGCGTGTGTGAGATATATGTGTGTGTGCGTGCGTGCATGCACACGTGTGTGTGTGTGTGTGTGTATATATATATATATGCATGTATATGTATGTAAAACTGTATCTGTATATATATGCGTGTTTGCGTGCGTGTGTGTACATGTATACATATACATATATGTGTGTGTGTGTTTGTGTGTGTGTGTTTGTGTGTGTGTGTGCGCGCGCAGTTATATGCGTATGTGTATATGAGTGCACTCACGCGTGTGC
>NC_068983.1:143897096-143898963 GCF_001194135.2 Octopus bimaculoides | reverse complement strand
GACTGGATGTGTTTCCTGTTTATTCTGTTTGCAATTGCATGTAGATAGATATATATATATATATATATATATATATATATAGAGAGAGAGAGAGAGAGAGAGAGAGAGAGAGAGAGAGACGTGTATATCTATCTATCTATCTATATATATATATATAGATGGACGTGTATATCTATATATATATATATATTGAGAGAGAGATGTATATTTGTATGTGTGTCTCTGTGTGTGTGTCTGTGTGTGTGTGTATGTGTGTGTGTATGTGTGTGTGTGTGTGTGTGTGTGTGTGCGCGTGTGTGCATGCGTGCACGCACGCGTGCATGCATGCATACGTTTATATATTCACAATCGTTCTGTACTCGCTGCACCCATTAGTTATCCTTTTCCTACGTCTAACATATATATGTGAGTCTCTGTTTACCTCGATACCATCGTACTCCGACATACGCATACTTCACTAAATACACACGGTTTATACAGATTCTTGCGCTTTGTAGACTCTCCAGAACACATAGTAAAATAAGGGCTAACATACTTAACATAGTGAGAAGGTTTAATAAGATAAAAGCATATTCAGAATTACCAGTTTCATTCACCACCGCATATTTCCATTTATTTGTTAATTTCGAATTCACGGTTTTCTCCGTAGTCTCTTTCCTTTGTTTCTTCTTCTTCGTCTTCTGCTTCTTCTTCTTCTTCTTCTTCTTCTTATTATTATTATTATTATTATTATTATTATTATTATTATTATTATTATTATTATTATTATTATTATTATTATTCTTTGGAGTCGGCAGCGGTTCTCTACAAAAGTTATCATTAACTTTAATGGGGTTTTTTTTTCTTTTCATTATGGGTTTATCGTTTATTGGTTTGATATATTTGGTTTCAAATTTAGCTAGAAGGCCAGCAATTTCGGAGTTGGGGTAAAATCGATTATACCGATACCAGTGTTCAACTGGTACTTATTTTATCGACGCCGAAAGGATGAAAGGCAAGGTCGACCTCGGTGGAATCTGAACTCAGAACGTAACGATGGACGAAATACCGCTAAGCATTTTGCCCAGTATGCAAACGGTCCTACCAGCTTGCCGCCTAATATTCATTGCTTTCAAATTTTGGCACAGGGCCAGCAATTTCGAGAGAGAGGTTAATCGATTTCATCGACCCCCGTGTTCAACTGGTTCTTATTTCATCGACCCCGAAAGGATGAAAGGCAAAGTCGACGAAATACCCCTAAACTTTCTACCACCTCAATACCCCTAAACTTTCTACATATATTGATTAGATATACTAACATTAAGTTTGTTAGCCGCTGATTAACTGTACATTCTTCCTGCAGAAGGCATCCGTCTCCCAGCAACGTACTCATTTTACTATTTTAAATTATCTAATCAATGATTATTTTTTTTCACTACAACTTCCTTAATCATTCCACGGAAATATGCTAATCTCCGCTGGTTGACTAATTGTCTATCAGACGAAGGAATCTAGAATGCTATAAAATGCCCATGGAAAGCAAAAAACAACTGACTATTTAACAACAACTATTTAAAGAAATGATAATTTGGTCAGAAACGAATCTGAACAGAAGTCACGTGAATCATATAAAATAAACAGAAGAGAATAACTGAAAGGTTGATCGACACGTATTCATGGAAGAAAGATATTAAAAAATGAGGATTGTTGAGCGATTTCAACATATTTTTACAGTATTTTCGTTCTTTTCGAATAAACATTCACTACTAAACTTTCTAACCAAAGATTTCTTAATACCAAAATTTTATCGAGTCCGACCAATATTGTGGTATGATAAATATATATATATATATATATAAATATATATATATATGTAAATATATATATA
>NC_068983.1:143894887-143896912 GCF_001194135.2 Octopus bimaculoides | reverse complement strand
GCTACAAATAGATCAGATCTTTGAGTCTTCAAAATGGAAGAATGCATTAGATAATATCGTTCATAAATAAAAACGTGATTGTTAAAGGTCCAATTGTTTATGACGACCTAATAATAAACATTTATCTCACTTGTACAGCGCTGCAGGTACTGGTTGTTGTTATCGTTGATATTATTGTGCATCCCAGCCGTGATGAGACTTTTGTCGAGAAGGCATTTATCATGAACGATTAGGTGCGGCCTACAGATCTATTCTTCCGGGTGCACAATGTCTCTCTGCCTCATCGAAGACCATACTGCACCGCCAGGCATAGAGTGTTGAGCGTCAAGAGGTTCAGTGTGACAGTTCCGATATGCTTCTGCGACTACAGTAAAAATTATATGACCCGACAGTGGCTATTCGAGTTAGGCAGATTAAGATTCTGAGAATTAAGTATCCTAAGTTTACAAAGTATCGATGGTAAAACTTGAACTACTAACATTTCAGTTTGTCGACATGGATTCAATACGAATGAAATAAGATTTCTAATATAGTCGCATATCTTCAATCCCTGATAAAGAGTGTAGGTGATAATATTAAAATGATACAAATATTTGGCAAACCCTGGTGGGATGAAAGGAAAGTTCAACTCCAGGGAGATTCGAAGTCAGAATTCAAAGGGACGTAATAGTGAATGAAATATGATTTGATAGATGAGCTTAGTTTCTCAAATCAGAGTAATCCACTGGTGTTAAATTTTCTTACAAATATGGCGCACCGAATATTGTACACTCGAAATAGCTTCTAATTTACTCTTCATATATAACTTATTTTAATCACTTACTCTTTTACTTTTCTACTTGTTTCAGTCATTTGACTGCAGCCATGCTGGATCACTGCCTTAAAGGGTTTTAGTCAAAGAAATCGATCCCAAAACTTTTTCTTTGCAAGTCTGGTACTTATTCTATCGGTCCCTTTACCGAACCGCTAAGTTTCAAGAGATGGTGAGAGGACAAACACAGACATAAACACACACACACGCACACACATATACATACACACACACACACACACACACACACACACACACACACACACACACACACATATATATATATATATATATATATATATATATATATATATATATATATACTACGTGCTTCTTCCAGTTTCTGTCTACCAAATCCACTCACAAGGTTTTGCTCGGCCTGAGGCTATGTAGTAGATGGCACTTGCCCAATGTGCCACGCAGTGGGACTGAATCCGCAACCTTGTGGTTGGAAAGAAAACTTCTTACCATACAGCCACGTCTGCGTCAGAATGTTTTTCTCCGTTCTTTTAGACGAGTTCTCGAGGTTATAGATTATGAACACCATTTCTGCAGACAAATAACACTAGCTGTCAAGGTATGAAGAAAAATATTTTGTGCAATGATTTTTGGAGAGGGGAGCTGGAGGAACTAACGATAAATCTAAACTTCACATGTAATTTTCATCTAAACAAAATTCAGCTGCAATTATTAAAATATTGAATATCTGAAATACTCAACACATTCGAACAATGTGTGTACACATGTGTGAGCTTAGATATAAATACATGTGTGTGCGTGAGTGTAATATGTGCATACACACACACACAAACACACACACGCACACAAACACACAGACACACACAAACACACACACACAAACACACACACACATATATATATTGATATATACATGTGCATACAACCATACATATATATGTATTTATTTATTTATTTATTTATGGGTTTCAGCCAAGTGGCTGCGGTCATGCTGGAGCACCACCGTGATTTTCTGTCTTTATGCTTTGCTCTCTTCACGTTCCTTGCATGGCTCTTCTCCCCCACCTGATATGGTCCAATCAAGAGTTTTGATGGCACATCTGGTGTATAAGAGAATTTGACATCGCTGCCCTAAACTGTGTCTCATTACGAGCCATTGGTTCGTCTGGTATCGTGGAGAGGACAGCGTCAAGTTTTGTCTTGAAGACCTCCGCATCCATGTCTTGCATGTCTCT
>NC_068983.1:143890820-143891222 GCF_001194135.2 Octopus bimaculoides | reverse complement strand
ATACATACATACATACATACATACATACATACATACATACATACATAGATATATGTGTGTGTGTAAGTATATATATATATATATATATATATATATGTAAACGTATATGAGTATAGATATATCTTTTCGTGTCACTCTCAAAGCCTTAATGATTCGAGCTGTCTCGTAACCTTCTTCATCTACTTCTATTAATTACGATAAGCAAGATTATAATAGATATTTACATTAATATGTATGCTCGGCATTACACAATACAATTGTATATTCACAAATTGATACAAATAAAGAGAGTTAACTCATCATATCTCAATAACATCATGGTTACATCAATATATGTATACTCATGTATTAAACAAGTACATATCTATATCACATCTGTATCCAGGTGTATATATATAAACG
>NC_068983.1:143886996-143890156 GCF_001194135.2 Octopus bimaculoides | reverse complement strand
TGGATGGATAGATAGATAGATAGATAGATAGATAGATAGATAGATAGATAGATAGATAGATATACATACATATTTATAGACGTAAGCACTCAATATTGTACATACGATTATACCTAATATGTAACACATGTATTTATGTACATATATATATAATTATGTATATCTATGTATTATATATGTGTGTGTATACATACATACATACATACATACATACATACATACATACATACATACATACATACATACATAGCGTACGGGACAAAGCGGGGGTGCAGGAAGAATTTTGTCCATCTATAATAAACATTTCAATAGCTTCAGCATACTTTAGAAGTCGTAGATGAGTGTCCAAAAGCGAAATAAAGTTAAGATTAATGGTTTACTCGACCACCAATAAGATTTATTTGAAGTCTCGAAGACTTATTCTATTACCTGATAATGCCTGTAAAGCATCATGTAAACTATAAATATGTTTCCGATATGAATATTCAAAACCAACAAATAGCTGGTTTCGATAAACCTGCCATAACAGCTGAAAGTAGGCAAAGGAATTTAGCTTTTGCATATGAAAATAGTTGTATGCTTCTATAGAAATAATTGCATTAATAAACACACAGACGCACAGACACACACAGACACACACACACATACACACATATATATATATATATATATATATATATATATATATACACACATATACTTTACTTTCTGTCCCTGTTTGTTTCTATGTTCTTTTCTGTCGAAGAGCGTAGGCTCGAAACGTAAAAGACTTTCTCACTTCCCGAGCGTTAAAGTAATACATGTATTTGTTGTTTACACACCCGTCTTCGTCTTTTATTTTTGTTGGGCTTTTTTTTTTTGTAAATTCTCACTATATACATATATATTAGATTAGATTATATTAATTAGATATTTTATTTTATTTTTGTTCCTATTTTTATACAGGAATATATGCACACCCATATCAACCGCATTTTAGCATATATCCAGAACAGAATCTGAAGAAATTTCATAAACAAGGATCAAGCCAACTCTGCCTCCATAAAATACAAAGGTTTAAATCCTTTTTTACTAACCAAATTGTTACACCTAGAGAACACCAAATTGTTACACCAATGAACACCTAGAGAGAAACATATAGACATACAACTTTTATCCAAAGTGAACATCAAAGCAACAGATAAACGATTTTCTCTATTAACAAAACTATGACATGCCTGACTAATAACCCCCACCTTGCAATAAATACCCAAAAACAAGAAATACCCAAAATAACAAAACATTAACTAAAGAAATGAGTTAGCTTGCTGCTTGTTTATAAAATTTCTTCAGATTCTGTTCTGGATAAACTTACCACCTATTAACATACTTTTGTAAGAAAAAAGTTGAAGCACTCAATTACTAAGAGTTTAAATACTGAACATTGTATCTTTCAACTTTATATTGTCAAAGCAAAAGAATTAAATCCAATAATACCAAAAGCAAAAAAATACTGTAACACCTTGTGCCTACCTAACAAAAGAGAAACACTTACACGCTAGTTTACAAAGTCCTACATACACGAATAACATAGCCCCATGTGAGGTGGGGTGCATGTTTGACTATGAAAAAAATTATTTTTCATAAATGTTTACAACTTTACGAAAACTATACCAGCTAAGCAAATGACCTTCCCTAAACGCATGAAAAGCACTACTGCATATTCAGAATACTATTTCAGAAAAATTATATCCGTTCTCTTTGAGCATATAAAAAGCAAATTTAGATGGAGAAAATGAGTATGACAAGATAAGGTAAATTTGCTTCTTCAATTCACCAGAATTACATTTGAAAACAGTCTCATACACATTAATATCCATCCTTATACATCAGAAATTCAGCAAAAACTTTTTAAATATCTAGGTTAAATGAAATAGGATCGTGGAAAAATTATATGAAATTAACGAAACTTGACTAAATCTAAAAACCCAACATAAAATATTCTCTTTAGCTTCTTCAAGATCTGCTGAAGTGGTTCTCTTCCGGATATATCTATGCACCGTGCATTTAGAGAGAAGAAATTATCGAAATTAGGCATTATTCATTCTGCCTCGATTTAGAAATCATTTTCTGATAATTGAAAATTATCAAATTAGACATTAGTGTGGGGAAAAATTGACTTGGAATCCAACAGAGAAAAGAATATTGATTACTAAACACAAAAAATTATTAAGATTTTTTATTAGCAATTTCAATTCCACTCGGATCAAAGTTGAGAAAAATTTCTTGAAAAAGTACCAGTCACCTGACTGCGTTTCAAACTCTCTCAACTTCAACAATAAGAACTATGCTGACCAATTTTTACTTTCAAAGATGATGCAACAGTACAAAATGATGATGCAATACTTATAATGTAATGGTTTTAAGCAGGTGGGGAAAGAATGACGAGAAATCAGAAATTACTCATTTTGCCTCAGTTACCAATTTTGCAAGACATAGGTACTGCTCTAAAATTAGAAATAGTTAAGATAAATGAGATCGTCTATCAATAAGATAAACATGAAATCATTGCGATTTATTCAATTACCTGATAGTTACCGCAAAATGTCTTGAAAAGAAATAAACATGATTCAAATATCTAAATTCGTAACAAAAACCAATATTCTAAACGCAAAAAATCCTGCTAAAGCAGTCAGTCTACTGCATATACACATGTGCGTATATATATATATATATTACACACACACATACATACATACACACACACACGCATACACACACACAAATACACACATACACACATATTAGTGTTGAAGACATATGTTAGACATTCAGAAACACTTAAGACTTTTAACTTCATTTAAACTTACTATTTTGGGGATGGTGTCAAAATTTTTGTTGACCTGGTACTGACAACGTTGACCAGGTCGCAGTTCAAGAGATGAAAATTTTGATACCACATAACAAATAATGACTGTTTAACAGACAGAAACAATCTTTGTGTGTTTCTGAATGGCTCATTGGTTAATTTGACTATTGTCTTCCATTCTGCACACGTTTTAGTTTCAACATACGGTCTCAGATCAAATTACTTACCTGACAATTACACCTCCGTATATGAGTGTGTGTGTGTGTGTGTGTGTGTGTGTGTGTGTGTGTGTGTGTGTGTGTGTGTGTGTGT
>NC_068983.1:143882761-143885438 GCF_001194135.2 Octopus bimaculoides | reverse complement strand
TGTGTGTGTGTGTGTGTGTGTGTGTGTGTGTTAGAGAGAGAGAGAGAGGGATTGTACATTAGCGTAAAATAAAATTATTCAACGAATAAATAGTTCAGAGAATCCCACACAAAAATAGTAAAGTTATTGTTAAAGAGTTAAGTTTTGTTAAGGTAATTAAGAGTCGAATGCTTAACCATAGGACTCCCAAAAAAAGTTCTTCAATTTAATTTCTCAAAGGGTAAAAAATAAACGTAGTAATACAATGAGCCAAGGACTGAATATATTTAATGAAATATCCTTCATTGATCTGACGGATCACTGCTTAAAGATAGGAAATTAAAGAGGAGTAATTTGAGAGCCCAGTGATTTAAACATTCGATCATTTTGTCTCCAAACTTATTTTATAAAGTAGACATAAAGTCTGGTACATAAAATGATAATTGTCTTTCCCAGGGATACAAGATAACAATCTAGAAAGGATTAGAAATAAATATTATGAATAAACAATTCTCCTTTGTTATCTTCGTCGAAAAAAGAACAGAAAAGAACCATATTTTGAGGGTTTAACACATTCTTATTTTACTTTAGATGAGATATTTTATTTTAGAACGCAACAGTAGAATTTTCCTGAGAACGTCACAATACTTCATTCCTAATTATAGTTTGCTCTCCCAAGTCTTTCGTTTAGGTTTGTTTTTGCTTTGTTTTTTTTTTTGTTTGTTTGTTTTTTTCTATGGAGAACTGACATGAAATTTCAATGTAGCAAGTTGATAATTTAGATTTTAGTATAATCTGAGTTTGAAATAATTAAGAGAGAAATTTTTAAAAGTGGGCTTTTTAAATTATTTCATTTGATTGTATAAAAAGATTTGGAAAGATAGTTTTGCAAATTCCTGCTTGTTGCTGCAAGTTTCAGAATAGAAAATATATCACCTGATCAAAATGCTGTTTGACTGCAAAGCACTCACACATGACAAACATAAGAAATTGAATAGTCCGTATAACTTTAGTGTGGAAGTGTTGTGGGATTCTCAAATAAAATGAGTATGCGATACCAGTTCGATTTTCAGTTAAACCATTGCAATTTATATAGTCTTTCACATGCGACTTCAAAAGAGGAGTTGGCTGCACACAATTGAAATTACATGGGAGCGTCTACGTGGTAATTGGACCTGCTAGTATCGGTAGCCAATCTCCCTCAAATCTCATACAACTGTCTTAAAAATGGAAGGACAGTAGATAATGTAAACATAAATATTATGTCTGAAAATATCCGGATAGTCATAGCTTGAACCCTATAATCAAAGATCAGCTACATGGAGGCTTGGGCCTAAACAGCAAGAACAACAGGCTAATAACCCCTATTATGATTTTAAAAGCATTTCCATAATCTTTATCAAGTACCTTTTCTGTTAAGTACCTCAGAGTAAAAGTTAAGTTTCTTGTGAAGCCAGCTATGACATGTCTTTCTTAAATTCAGTTTTCTTTGCTTGCTTCACCCGTTCCATTAGGAAACACATCGATGTCACAACATACATTGTTGTTTTATTAATCGATCTGATAAAGGAGCCTCTACATGATCGCTCGATCAACCAGAAATAGGAGCCGAAATTCCCTCAAATTACACCTATAAGTGTTACATGACGGAATGGCACATTGGTCACTATATCTCTAGATATACTTTTAAAACGGTGTCCACGGCTGGAATGCCTTCGTCCATAGGGATACTAATTCAGACTGGACAACAATAATAATAGACAAAAGGCAAAATCCTATTACCTCTTTATAACTAGCCAACAGAAACTACTATTCCATATAATTTCATGGGATTTTTGGAGACGGGAAGGGGCTTGTCTCAAGAATACAATACTCTGAGAATTTTATGTGGTATAAGCATGATTTTACGGTTAAAATATTCGCTTCTCAAGACGTAGTTTTTAGTCAAATCCTACTGATTCACACACGCACACACATTACACACACATACGTACACACTACACACACATACATACACACACATACATACACACACACACATACACACACATACATACATACACACAAAGACACACACATATGTGTGTGTATGTGTGTATGTATGTATGTATGTATGTATGTATGTATGCAAATAAAGGTGATTGAAGTACTACATCTGTTTCAAAAGCACATCCAGTGCATCTTACAGAACATGCACCAGATATTCTTTTGAAACAGTTGTAGAACTCGACTAACATTCCCATCCCTTTTATTTACAGAACTGATTATTGCATTACAAACAATGTTTGTGTCTTTTGAAATGGAAATCTATGACAAATATAATTTCATAGAAATTTTCTGTATAAT
Organism: Octopus bimaculoides; assembly: GCF_001194135.2. Classification (NCBI taxonomy): domain Eukaryota; kingdom Metazoa; phylum Mollusca; class Cephalopoda; order Octopoda; family Octopodidae; genus Octopus; species Octopus bimaculoides. The sequence goes on along the minus strand of NC_068983.1, from coordinate 143,883,113 downwards.
CTCGATATAGGATGGATAATATCTGATGCATTGATAAATAAATTTTATTGATCAATTATTGAGCCATCTGTATTTGTTAAACTAGCTGTGTTTATGCTAGAGATTAGCCGAGTTGCACCATGATTACTTGACTGATCCTATATATATATAACAGTAATCCCATGTGGTCTAGTGGTTAGGATTCCTGGCTTTCACCCAGGCGGCCCAGATTCGATTCCCGTCATCGGAACGCTTATCGTTTTTTTCATGGTGGTGCTCCAGCATGACCGCAGCCACTTGGCTGAAATGCATAAATAAATAATATATATGTATATATATATATATATATATATATATATATATATATATATAT
>NC_068983.1:143871509-143880076 GCF_001194135.2 Octopus bimaculoides | reverse complement strand
TATATATATATATATATATATATATATATATATATTCATACATATGCACATATATACATATGCATATATACATATATATGCACATATATACATACGTGTGTGTGTGTGTGTGTGAATGCATACAAAAAGAAAAGAGAGAAAAGGTGAGAGCAAGTTGGGGCAAAAATAGAGATAAACACAAAAATCCATTTTATTAATTATATTGAGTGTGCTTTTATTTCTGACTTACGGACAATTAACTGACAATGTATATATGTATGTACGTATGTATGTATGTACGTATGTATGTATGTATGTATGTATGTATGTATGTATAATTCTCGCTCACTATAACTATATCGTTCAGGTTGAGAAATATGTCATCTCCATAACAAGAACTGATATAACTATTATTGATGCAGTTGTTCTTGTTCTTGCTATTTTTAGCATAGAAGCCGCCACCTCCACCGCTACCGCTAATGGTGTTTTATATAAACATTACACTTTTGATGCTTTGTATTCTGACATTGCAGTTTTTGTTTCTTATCTTCTCTTTTTTACTCCCCTCTCTCTTCTTTCCTTTTTCCTTTACTCTCCCTAACTCTCTCTCTCCTCCTCTCTTTCTCTCTCCCTACCTCTCTCTCTCTCTCTCTCACACACACACATACGCACATACTCACACACATGCACCTCATAGCATGTTCAATTCTAACATTATTCTTCAATAGTTATACTAAGACTATATTTATATTATTACCAGCGTATTACATCGACGTATAAGTTGACTATTTAACCTTAAAAATATCTCCCCCAAACAGGAAGTCGTCTTATACTACAACTATAAGATAATAGGAACTTTAAATCTTTTGATGTACGGTAAACTGTTAGCATGGTTGATTATGACAATGACCCAACACCTGTTTCACAAACAACTGACACAGGATGTTTCCTATTGAAACATCTTGACCCACACTATTATAATGAAATTATAAAAGTAGAGCAATAAAAATAGTTTTAACTACCTATTGTATAAAAATTTATGCACCGGATAAATTTTTAACCTCTACTTTAACAACGAAGAGTGGAGGCACAATGGCCCAGTGGTTAGAGCAGCGGACTCGCGGTCATAGGATCGCAGTTTCGATTCCCAGGTTTTCGAAAACACCTAAAGCTCCACGAGGCTCCGGCAGGAGGGTGGCGAACCCTGCTGTACTCTTCCACCACAACATTCTCTCACTCTTACTTCCTGTTTCTCTTGTACCTGTATTTCGAAGGGCCAACCTTGTCACACTCTGTGTCACGCTGAATGTCCTCGAGAACTACGTTAAGGGTACACGTGTCTTTAGAGTGCTCAGCCACTGGCACGTTAATTTCACGAGCAGGCTGTTCCGTTGGTCGGATCAGCTGGAACCCTCGTCGTCGTAAGCGACGGAGTGCCAACACACACATAACAACGAAGGCTTGTTTTGCATCTTTATAATATAAATGTAATATGTGACACGATTTCACAACGATAAAGTGCATATTCTTCAAGAAAGAAGTCCGTTTGAAAAAGCTACGTTCTGTTTGCACCACTTCGCAAGTGAACTTTGCCAATCAATCGCGTTCAGATAAAAGATGGTCTGTGGCGCTTCAGTATGCTAGCCAATAGACATCAGAAGAGTCAATCACCACAGAAACTCGTTGTTTAATGACAGTTGCATAAGGAGGTGCATGTTGTCACTTTGTTTCAAGCATTCTCCAGATTAACATTATTAGAATCCAGTCATGCTATACGACTCCGTCATTTCCCCTTTAAATAAAAGAGGAATTATGAAATAAGTTTTAAGTTGAAAGCAGTCGAATACCTAGGAATATAAATAACTGTGCGGCTGCAAGACATGATGAAACAGAAAAGATGATTCGAGACTGGTGAGTAAAGATGCATTTAAGATCATGCCCAAGATTAAAAGCACATTAAAAATAGGTATCGCAATTCGACCGCTATTTGAAAGTTATGTTGTGACATGTTAAATAACGTTAAAATGTTTATATAGTAACACGAAATAATTGCGTATTTTTGCACTTCAAAATATACTTATGTCAAGATTTCAAGCATGTTAACTTTTATAAATACATAAAACAAACCTTTGTCGTTAAGTCAGATACGAGTAAAAATTTACCCAGTACATAATTAGTTTTCATACAGTAACATTCAGTGTAGTCTCTAGTTTTTATGCTTACGTACATTGACACAAATAGACCCATTCACACACACACACACACACACACACACACACACACACACACACACACACACACACACACACACACACACACACACTCACTTACACACACACACATGCATACACTATTGTTGCTGGATACCTGTAGGTACAGATTGTGATAGTTAATTGACAATATCTCGCCTGTTTCTAGTGACATCGAAACAAAAACACAACTGAATATCTATCTCAATAAGCCATTTAAAGATCACTGTCAGAAACACTGGGACGAGTAGACAGTAAGCAAAAAGCTTACTGAGGCTACGAGTAGGCTATTGAGAGCAATACATCCATTAATCTGTCTTATTTAAACGGTTTTTGCTAAAAAGAAAAAATGCACTGTCGTACAGTATAGTAATGAAGCAAAATATAGTTAACACACTGTTACTCAAACTAGCTACCAAAAATGCATTACATATGCAAATCGGTCTATCCTATTTATTTAGGCCCTAAGAAATAGAGAGCTTAAAGACAGTGTCTCCCTGTAGAGTTAAACAACGTGTTCGTTGCTGACGAATCCCAACATAGAATTGAAACTAACCTGCTCGTCCCTCTTTGTTTGCATATGGAGTTGGATAAAACTTATGGATATACTCTGGAGTGCAATATAGTAGTGAAACCATAAGTGCACAGTAAACATAAAAGAAGAGGAGTGAACAAAGATGCCTTCATTCATCAGCTAGCGTTCAGTAACATTTCAATACTCTTTATATTTTTGTGGATATATAAACTCTCGTGCACATGCTTACAAACATATACACATTAAAACACATGCACATATGTACACATACGTATGTGTGTGCGTACGTGTACATACACACACACACACACACACATATATATATATATATATATATATATATATATATACAGAGAAAGTGATAGATAGATAGATAGATAGATAGATAGATAGATAGATAGATACTTTATGTATGTCAGCGCACTGTTTTTAATTTATATTTTTTATTGTTATATTCTTTTTTTTCTGCTTTTTAATAGCGAGTGGTAGGTATTCTATACGCCCATGAAATATTTGATATGTCTAACTTTCTTATTTGATTGATGATAACGATACTATCTTTTGATTCGAAGCTGAAGAAGACATATTTGACAAAGTTCAACTGTAGCCTACAACGGTCACTGTCTACGGCTCGACACAGAATTATATATCTCGTATCAGATCAATTACTTGTCTTACATTTAAAGTCAAGACACTGGAAACAATAGTTCGGACAATGAAAGAACATCTACACTAGAAATAGCATAAAATCTTCCCTCAAATTGCACTTTTCTGCTTTCAGAAAACTAACGACATTAAGGCGGCGAGCTAGCAGAGTCGTTAGCACGCCGGGCGAAATACTTAGCTGTATTTCGTCTGTCTTTACGTTCTGGGTTCAAATTTCGCCAACGTCGACTTAGCCTTTCATCCTTTTGGGGTCGATAAATTAAGTGCCAGTTTCGTACTGAGGTCGATCTAATCGGCTGGCCTCCTCCCCCAAAATTTCGAGCCTTGTGCCTAGAGTAGAAAAGAAAATTAACGACATTAAACACACTATTCCTGAAAACAAGACGGAATTGCCACAGCTGTAACATACTTAGTAAGAGGTCTGTTTAGTCAGAGCTTATCAGGGCTAAACAACAACAAATACGTGACGATAACAATGACGACGTCAGTATTGTATGACGATGTGTTTCGTGGTCGATATCAGCAGAACATTGCACAAAATACCTCGAGTCGTTGACTTATATTACTTCATGTCCTAAGTTCAAAACCTGCTGGAGTCGATTTTATCCGTCATTCTTCCGGTGACTGATAAAATAAGAATCAGTCAAGTATTGATTAGTATGCTTAATCGACTAATATTCAGCACTCACAGTTTCGTGCTTCAAGCGAGATTAACCTTCATATGAGTAAAAGTATCATAGTCGACTAGTGGTCGACGTATCTCTAGTTCGAATCGCATCACTGGTACAGCGTTGTTCCCAGGCCTAAGAACTTACTCATAGTTGTCCCAATTTGGTATTTTGTTGGTCATACAATGGAGTTTATCAAAATCGAAAATTGTAAATCAATGTGGCTGTGTAGTTGAGAAGCTTCCCAACTAATTGGTTTTAGGTTCAATCCCACCGCGTAGCACCTTTAGCAAGTGCCTTCTACTATAGTCCCCGGCCAGCGAAACCCTTGTGAATGGATTTAGTAGGCGGAAATCGAAAGAAGCCTCGACAGTTGGTGTTGGTTTATCTACGACTTCCTAACTAAACGCTTCGGGAAAAAGAAACTGCTTGATTAAGTACCAGGATTTTTTTTTTAATAAGTACTGAGATTACGGCTGGGTTAGGATTAGGACTGGGGTTGATTTGTTTGACTCAGCCCTTCAAGGCGGTGCCCCAGCATGGCTGCAGTTCAATGACTCAAACAAGTAAGAGATAAAAAGATATATAAACTGATGTGAATATGTGGAACAAAAGATATATATGGTTCATACATCATGCTGCCTTACCTTGATTCAATTTGTTCCTCTCTAATAATTCTTCTTTGTTGTATCAAAAGAATTTGTTTGCCTTTGGTAGTTTCTAACAGCTCCGTTTTATTGTTTGAATTTTACTTACACCGACCATAAAGCCTGAATAAAAATATTATCATTCCAGTCCTTAAATGAAAAGTTCAAACGATAACCTTTAGCTTTTAATGTATTAGATAAAATGCCTAAATTACAATTCTTTAGTTTCAAAGTGTTTATCTTCAAAGACATTTTTTCGCCATCAGAATGTAATTGAACAGGAAATCTAAAACCAGAGAAAAGTTCTAAAGGTGGATTCGTGTCAACGTTAAACACATTTCAGGGATATTTTGCTTTGGTTTAATTTCAGAGCAGGGTCACAAAATTTAAGTTTAATAGGTTCGACATTCATGTGCTTAGATAAGAGAACAATGGGAACAACCTGATGGAATCGGATTGCTACTTCTACCACATAGGAAAACGACGTAGAGGTTCCTTCAATGACTCGTAGTTATGATACTGAGCAAGCGGTAAACTCACAATAAAAAAAAAACACTTTTGTATCATTTTCGTTTCATTTCTTTACATCACAATTAATGAAAATTAGCGTTGTTGTTCAAATGTTTACAAATTTGTTTACTGCAGTTATAACGGCGACAGTAACAAAGGGTTAAATCGTCAGAATAAATTGCATACAGTGCATGTATAAAGTTTCAGTTTTCAGTTTATTGGCCGATGTTCATAACTTTCCTGATGTGTTCTGAGTTTAAAATCTCTCCCTAGATCAACTGTCTTTCAAATGTTCGCAGACGATTCTTAAGGCAATTACTTTACGAACCTTAATGAGTTACTAAGTTCCTACAATGTCTTACATGTCAAAGATATGTCAAGAAAACAGAGACCATCCTTCTCTAAGAAATTATCTATTGCTTAAAATTGCTTGTACAGGCATGTGAAGTAAAAGATTTTAACCTAAAATCGAACCTGCAACCACAAGTGAAGATTCTTTCTCATTACAGAAAGCAACTGTTATAATTAACTAGAATCTAAAGGGTTTCCTTGAAGAATTAAATGTCTTACCCTAAAACACAACAAACCATCTGCCACAGATTTGATCTCAGCATCTATAAAAAAATAAAAGAGAAAATTAATGCTTTATTCACACTTTATTATTAGTAGTCATTAAAATTCTTTACTTTGTTTTTTTTTCTATTTGCTCATTCTATAAAATCTTAGTTTTTCAAAGTCAAATCTCGTATATTGTTAATTGCATTTATTTATATTTTTAATTCCAAAAACATCTTTTATTTTGTATTTCTCTATTAAAATATATATAGCAATTAGATTTCTAAAGTACTCAGAAGCTTTAAGTGATATGTGAATATTTAATACTGCCTAAAATGTCCAATATTTTCGTATTTTAATTTTATATCAAAGATTATTCAAATATCAATGAATAATTTTAAGGAAAACAAGGTTTTACCTCCAAAGAATGCGGCTGTTACATGATTCTCTTTTATATTAGATATTTCACTATGTCCTCAATTGCCACCACCGCTGGCAACTCATTGAATCTGTAACGGTGATATCTTTCCCCGAATAGTTCCTTCAACCTTTCACCTTTCTCTTTTACAAACAAGACTGCTTTAAATCTTTCATTGTATGGTTTAGGCGCTAACTTCACCCTAATTACATGTTTTCATTTTCGTGATCCTTTTTCAATTTCTACATTTTTCTGTACTGTATCATAGTACTGTATCATGTACTGTTTTCCCTTCAGTGTTACTTCCTGATTGCCTTCACTAATCTCTTCTGCTGTTGCTGATCTTTCCATCTCTTCCTTCCCTGCTTATCTCTCACTCGATGTTGTTGTCATTTCTCTTCTATCTTCCTTTTTTTCTTGTGCTTTTACTTTCTCCTCCGTGCCAATTGCTGGTATTGCTCTGTTTTCTCTCTTCGTCTTTCTCGCTTAATTTTACCGGCATCTCGTTTCTTTTCTGCTCGTTCGCTTTTCCTCCTTTTAATAACCCTTGTCTCTCCTCTATACTTCCTTTTCTTTTCTTCATGGGACTCTTTGGTGGTGAGTCCGCGTTTTCTTGTCTTTTCTTCCTCTTCACCACTGTGTATCTTTCTTCCATATTTTCCACTGGCCTCTGCTCCTCTATGCCTTGCACGTCCATCTCTTCTTGCTGTTCCATCTCCGTCACTTTCTCTTCGTGTTTCTGGGGACACTTAGCTTTCATGTGTCCCCGTACTCCACATTGATAACATTCGGGAGGTCTTCCCTCCACTACAACTCTCAACCTCGTCTCGTCCGGCAACACCAATTCCTCGGCAGTTTTGTGGAGGTCTTATAAACTGATGTGAACCGACACCTCAAGGCCGTATCCCCACCAATTTACCTCTGTAGTTCTTGTAATTTTCAGTATTTTAGTGTCTTCTTCTGTATTATAGAGGATGGCTGCCACTAGTCGCGCCTCGTCAATTTCTGGGGGCACTCTACCAATCCTCACTATGGCCGCATGTTTGCCACAGTATGTTGGTAGCAGCACCCACTCAGTTCATCTCAAAGGCACAGTGGAGTGTTTTATCTCTTCTTGTTCACTCGCGAAGCGTACCTCCATGTGTGTGTATATGTATGTATGTATGTGTCAGCAACTCCAGGTCATCAGCGTCACTCGGGCTCATCACAGATTTCGCCCCAAGTGGTTTATTTTATATATCTAGCGCTATGTCTTTCTCCATTTCTAAGTTGAAGCTAAAGATAAAGCAACCCCGCAAACACAACTGATCTTTACATACAGAATAACATCAATCAAATAATAAACATAAGCGGTTTGACTGTCGCCTGTACTCTGACAAGAGATGCCAGTTAGTCTTTTACACCTACCAGGCTCGTTCGTTTTAGCCCGAGTTGCTGGATAATTTTTCGTTCCTTTAAGAATATTGAAGAACGGAAACATTTCATAGATCGGAATTTAAATTCTAATCTCTATAGAAATTTATTGCTTCAAGAAAACATTGAATTTGAATTACTTTTAATTTTTACGATTGTAGATAACTCGGGCTGTAAGTTCTGAATCCGAGTCAGGCATGTGTGAACGACATCGAGAGAACGTTTACTACGAATTATATTTTTTGACACAGGGCATCACTATGACGACCACCAGACGCTGAACGAAAATAAATGAACTGCGACCAGGCTCAATAAAAGGAACCTGAGTTATTGGCAGCAATTACATACTTGAAGTTAGTACAGTTCTATATTTGAGAGATGAGGAATTATGTACATTATTTACATTTGGCGGATATTTGTCCTCATCTATTTGTTGTTAACACAACGTTTCGGCTGATATACTCTCCAGCCTTCATCAAGTGTATTGGGGAAATTTCAAACCTGAGTTCTCATTCCTAAGGTATTTTTGGATGTTATTATAATTATCATAATCGTTATTATTATTCAGGTCACTGCCTGGAATCGAATTCAGAATCTTGGGGTTAGTAGCCCGCGCTCTTAACAACAACGCCATATGCCATGGGCAATTATGGAGTGAATTTTAGGGCTTATTTTCCTATCGTTTCTTAATAACGGTTCCCATATGCTACTCATATCAGGACAGTATTCAAGAGTAATACAACACTTCACAAATATCTCCTTCGAGTAAAACCACCAATAGAAGAGAAAATGACCAAATACTGTGTGTACTCCATCCCATGCAGCTGTGGTAGATTATAGAAAGGCGAAACATGCCGCCGCCTCAAAATAAGGGTAGGGAAACATCGCAAAGCTGTGACACGAGAAGATATTGATAAATCGGGTATA
>NC_068983.1:143867914-143870714 GCF_001194135.2 Octopus bimaculoides | reverse complement strand
TGTGTGTGTGTGTGTGTGTGTGTGTGTGTGTGTGTGTGTGTGTGTGTGTGTGTGTGTGTGTGTGTGTGTGTGTGTTAATTCTCAGTCAAATACATAATAGAAATACTGATATAAAATGACTTAGATACTGTATCTATAATAAATTGTCTTCAATTTCGTTCCATAATTTTAGCATATCAAATATGCAAAGTTAATGTGTAACAGACGACAAATATTTACACTTAGGTTTGTTCTTTTCTATTTTTTGTTCGTTTTTCTTAATTTTCAGTCAACAAAATACTTTATCGTTAACTCCTTACAGCTGTTGCTTACAACCACCACCGCCACCACGATTAACCAACAACGTGCTAACGTCATCAGTATAACAAATATTGCTGTTCTTAGAACATCAGACACACACACACACACACTTATACATATTTCAAAACATGCTTGCACACTCACATATATACACACCCACACACGTATACACTAACTTGCACGCACACACATGTATGCATATATGTATATACGCATGTATGTATACATACGTGTGTGATTATTCACCGACTTCATTTTCTGTAGAGTTGAAGTGTTTATTTTGTCAACTCAGCAGCCCTGCTTTCTACTTTAAATTACCTAACGAGCTAACCTCCAAAAATAACAATTTGTCTCTATACAGTACACCAACTTATCTCTTCCTCTCTCCTTCTTTACACTGTCAATACTCATCGTTTGCACCCCACGAATTGCGTCATCTGCTTCTCTTTCAAGATCTATGAGGCCAACATTACTGGTTGCCCCATCGTCTCGAGCAGCAACTATGCCACCTCATCTCTTGACCAACCTTTTGGTACTTGTCATCCACGTCTTCTATCGCTTGTCTTTATTCCCGCTTCTTCCAATTACTTTTTACTATGGATATGAAGTCCCTCTATACCGTCACACTTCACGATTATGGAATTCTTCTGAACCGTCGTACAACACTCTGATCGAATACCCATACTCTTCTCTGTCTCATCGAACTCATCCGTATATTTAACAGCTTCTTTTCCAAGTTTTAAGGCAGTTTATTGGAATGACCATCGTTACTTTGATGGGACTCTATGCTAATTTATCCTGAGGTCCACGTCTTCAACTACAAACCGTGATTTTTTAGTAATGAGCACACAGCTTTTCCGTTAATTTTTCTTTCTTCTTTCATATCTTGACAGGGATCTTCGCTCAAAACATAACTCATTCCTTTGGTTCACAGTGTAACACTATCTTTGAATACGTTTGCTTTGTTTTAATTTTTGAAATAATTTTGCATATCTCAAATACTTTAATTTGTTGCGCCAACAAAAGATCCTGTCTGAAACGAAATTTTTTTTACCTAGTCCTCACGACAGACTATTTTATCTCATTTCTTTTGATTTACTTAAATTTCTATTCTAAACTTTTACTTTAAACATTCCTCATAGTCCAGACTCCTGTTCATCACTGGCACTTATGTATCAGCTTTTAAATTTATTTGCAAATCTCTTGGATGCCTAATGTCAGGCATTCATCAAGGTGAACGAGTGAAAGAAAAAGACAAATTTATGAGTCTGTGTGCGTGAGAGAGAGAGAGAGAGAGAGAGAGAGAGAGAGAGAGAGAGAGTATATACACGAATGAGCAAGTTTGTACAGTCTTGGTATGTTTTCATATATCTATCATACAACTATCTTTCTGTCTCCCCCCCTCTCTCTCTCTGTATACGCACACACACGCACACACACATACTTTATATAAATATATATATAAATGAAAGTGGGAATGTCGATGAGGTAAAGAAGCGAAAAAGGAAATAGTTAACTGTCCATGTGATTATGCTGTGAAGTATGTACGAAAGTACGTATGTCTACATGTATATATATGCATATATGTATGAATGAATGAATTAATGTATCCATACAAAGCAGATAGATAGACAAACGCACATACAAACGCACATACACACACTTACATACAAATATGTATATATATGTAAATTTATATATATATATATATGTATATATATATATATATATATATATATATATATATATATATATATATATATATATATATAATCAAGCATACATACATACGTACATACATACATACATACATACCATACCATACCATACCATACATACATGCACATGCGTGTGCAGAAGTGTGAGAATACACCAAGATGTATTCACCCACAACAATACACCTTTGTGTGTGATGAAGTATGCGTGTCTGCGCGCGCGCGCGTGCGTCTCTGTGTTTGCGTGTGTGTGCGCGCGTGCGTTTTCGAAATAACATAAGATTAAAAGTTGAAATATCTGAAGAGATAACGACAAAGGAGAAGGATAAGATCGGACATTAATAGGAGTGGTAAAAAAAAGTTATGGGAGAGAGGGTGAATGGTGTGTGAGAAAGACAGAGTGTGATTCATTGATGGATAGACAGACATAAAGACAGATAAAGAAAGCAATATATTGCGTGAGAAGTGGTATGTAATGAAAATAAAAGAGAGAGAGCGAGAGAGATAAACAAATGAATCAAGAACACAAGAGACACATGAGCAATTAACTAATAAATCTAAAGTAAGAGAGTGGAAATAGAGACAGAATCTGATGGGTGAAAGACAAAGAACAGCAACAATACCAATCATAATAATGATCCTTCTTTATTTTAGCAAAAGGCCTGAAATTCATCAACCCCGAAAAGATAAAAAGCAAAGTCGATCTCGGAGGAATTTGAACTCAGAACGTAGCGACGGGCGAAATACCGCTAAGCATATTGTCCAGCGTGATAACGATTCTGCCA
>NC_068983.1:143864825-143867673 GCF_001194135.2 Octopus bimaculoides | reverse complement strand
TGGTGACTGTGGTGGCTGTGGTGGTGGTGGCTGTGGTGGTGGTGGTGGTGGTGGTGATGATGCTATCTGTTATTTGGATCAACTGAGAAAATCCATCAATTTTGTTTGTAGACCGTTCAGAAAACAGTTAAATTTAGACATTAATGTCTAAACGACTAAGAAATGAATCAAAGAAAAATATATAGAAATTCTGATAGAGAATTACTTGCCTCTTTATTTATAGTAGTGCTTTTTGTGATTTCAAGAAAGATTTCTTAACGTGGCCACAGATTTTGAAGTAAAGGTCCCAAATGATTAAATCGACATCCTTCTAGTAATTTACTTGTATTTTATCCAATCTAGGAAGGCTGATAGTTAAAATTAACTCAGATTAATATCAGCATTTAACCACACACACACACACACACACACACACACACACACACACACACCACCCCACACCACATACTCACATATTCTCCCTCTTTTTCTCACTCTCTCTCTCTCTCTCTCTCTCTCTCTCTCCCTCTGTCTGTCTATTTATTTATCTCTTTCACTCTGTCTCTCTGCCTATTTATCTCTCTCTCTCTCTTTCTTTCTTTCACTGTCTCTCTTTTTCTGATTTTTCTCCCTCTCTCTTTCACTCTCTCTCTCTCTCTCTTTCTCTCTCTTTTTCTTTCTTTTTTCTCTATCTCTCTCTTTCTTTCTCTCTCTGTCTCTCTCTCTCTCTCACACACACACACACACACACACACACACACGTCCTCTGTGAACTGCAAGACTGAAATGGGATAAATCATATGACTGCTAGGTTTGAGAAGATACAGGTTGCTTATGTTAGGTCTTTTTTGTAACACGTCTTCAAATACTTTTAAATTACTCACTATTAGCTCACCATTGTAATAAATATTTGCGGAATTGACTCAAGCTTCGTCGTTCCCGAGAAGCGTATTATAGTAATTGTTTTAAGTTCTCGGTGTTAGAAGGTAAGATGGCGGTATTCTATGTTGATATACAATAGTTTCCCATTTGGCTTTTCTAAATAAATACAAGCTGGTGATGTCTTGATGTAAAGAGGTGACTAGAAAGCTGACAATATTTAGATTTGTGTCAACTGTGATTTTTAGATTTAACTCTTCAGAAATTTTGGTTAGGTATTTTCTGAAGTTATCAAAGTGATGCTTGTTCATGTTTCAAAATATTATGAGCCCATCGTCCTGTAAAGGCCACAATGAAACTTGAATTACATACGAAGGGATTTTATGCGTGGGATATTGAGACCCATAGTTTTACAAATCTCAGCTTTCTCCTTAATTCTCAATGGCATACCGAAGGATTTTAGTCGCTATTATTCTTTGTGCATGCACACATATATTTATATAGATAGATAGATAGATAGATAGATAGATAGATAGATAGATAGATAGATAGATAGATGCATGCATGCATGCATAAATACAGACAGACAGACAGGTAGACAGGTAGACAGGCAGACAGGCAGACAGGCAGGCAGACAGACAGACAGACAGACAGACAGACAGACAGACAGACAGACAGACAGACAGACAGATGAAAGTAACATTGATCATCAAAGCAGTCTTACATGAACCAACAACCGGATTACTACCTCCCACTTTGAACGGTATGCGTTTGTAATCCGGGAACAGGAAATATCAACCAAATAGCTGATGCACAAAAGTGACAGAGATGCAGGAAAAGTAGTAAAATAAGACAACCGATGCAGACTTTGTAGAGTTAACACCGAAGATATTACCTACATCATAAGCAGTTGTCTGAAAATGTCATCGCGATATTATCTACCAATGAGACATGATGTTGCAGCTAGGACTCTATATCATGAAATCCGTCAGAAAGGATAACCCCGAGGACAAAGAAATAACAGCCCACAGTAAGGTAAAAGCCATAGCCACTCATAATAAAAAGGAGTACTGGTGGACTGTTCCAGTGAAAACCTCAATAAAATGTAAGCACAACAGTCTTGATTTAAGATAGAGAAGATAAACTGCATGCATTTGTGGAAATCAATTGCCAAGTAGGGTGTTAACATAAAGCTGAAGAATAGTGAAAAACGAGAATACTTATGCTGAACTATTGAGAAATCATCTGTTAGTCTATCTAGATTACAAGTTCAGGTTTATAGCTGTAATTATTGAGGCACTGGGATATGTAACACATTGCCTAAATACCAATCTTGAGAAAAATTAGGCTTCTCAAAACGAGAAAGGAGAAAGCTGATTCGAAGACTACAGACTCAATCCATTACTGGAACTGTAAAAATCTGTAAAGCTTACCAGAATTTTATCATTTAAATATATATGATCATGTCTAGATATGCACATATATGCATGAGAGGACATACATAAAACAAAAAATACAAATCTGCACGTATACATAGAAAAATATCCTGTTGATGTTGTTGAAATTCTAGTGAAGGAGTCTTGGATCTAGATTAGAAACCGGCTCTTTCCTATTAGCAAGAAATTTTGAAAAAAAAACTGAATAATGACATACATACATACATACATACATACATACATACATATATACATACATACATACATACATGTTGTTGTTGTTGTTGTTGTTGGTACTCCGTCGCTTACGACGTCGAGGGTTCCAGTTGATCCGATCAACGGAACAGCCTGCTCGTGAAATTAACGTGCAAGTGGCTGAGCACTCCACACACACGTGTACCCTTAACGTAGTTCTCGGGGATATTCAGCGTGACACATTGTGACAAGGCTGACCCTTTGAATTACAGGCACAACAGAAACAGGAAGTAAGAGTGAGAGAAAGTTGTGGTGGAAGAGTACAGCAGGGTTCGCCACCATCCCCTACATGAGCCTCG
>NC_068983.1:143859543-143864815 GCF_001194135.2 Octopus bimaculoides | reverse complement strand
ACGACGTCGAGGGTTCCAGTTGATCCGATCAACGGAACAGCCTGCTCGTGAAATTAACGTGCAAGTGGCTGAGCACTCCACACACACGTGTACCCTTAACGTAGTTCTCGGGGATATTCAGCGTGACACATTGTGACAAGGCTGACCCTTTGAATTACAGGCACAACAGAAACAGGAAGTAAGAGTGAGAGAAAGTTGTGGTGGAAGAGTACAGCAGGGTTCGCCACCATCCCCTACATGAGCCTCGTGGAGCTTTAGGTGTTTTCGCTCAATAAACACTCACAACGCCCGGTCTGGGAATCGAAACCGCGAGTCCGCTGCCCTAACCACTGGGCCATTGCGTCTCCATACATACATACATACATACATACATACATATAATACATGCATAAGCATTCGACAAACAAATAGGTTAAAATCTTGTTCCTCTGCACTCTCAGTCCAAACCTTACCGAGCTTCACTTTGTTATCACAACTTTCAGACATCGATCAAATAAATACCATTGATACATAGAAGTTGATTCTTTCGACCATAGATCTCTGTTACAAAGCTTTGTCTTTCAGATAGTCAAAGAAATCATCGTTTCATTCATTATTGTATAATGTATACAGTGTGTACGTGGGTATATATTCTAGTGTTATCGTTTTCGTCTATTTGGATCGAAGTATTTTATTACAGATAGAAACTTTGCGTCCTTAATTTTTATACTGTGAGTAGTTGAGAAAGTGTGGAGGTGCAATGGCCCAGTGGTTACGGCAGCGGACTCGCGGTCATAGGATCACGGTTTCGCGTTGTGAGTGTTTATTGAGCGAAAACTCCTAAAGCTCCACGAAGTTCCGGCAGGGGATGGTGGCGAACCCTGCTGTACTCTTTTCACCACAACTTTCTCTCACTCTTACTTCCTGTTTCTGTTGTGCCTGTAATTCAAAGGGTCAGCCTTGTCACACTGTGTCACGCTGAATATCCCTGAGAACTACGTTAAGGGTACACGTGTCTGTGGAGTGCTCAGCCACTTGCACGTTAATTTCACGAGCAGGCTGTTCTGTTGATCGGATCAACTGGAAATCTCGACGTCGTAAGTGACGGAGTGCCAAGTTGAGAAAGTGATATTCAAGAGGTAGTGTTAGATATTCTTAAAAGGAGTGGGAGGTTTTGACAGGAATGTCACTGAGCATAGACATGCTTTAACTAGGTTCAACTATAGTTAAATGACAAGAACAGTGAAAACAACAACAGACTTCCTAACATAGACCATAGGTTAACCTGCTAGAAATAGCTACTATTCAAATTACAATTTGTTGTCTTGAAAACCGAATGATTTATTGAACAATGTAGTTCTAGATATAAAAATAGTTGAACGGCAATAGCTAGAAGTCTTTGATCATCGGTCTGTCTATTCGATCAGAGACTCAAAGTAAAACAACATCAACAGTGTACATTGTGTTCATCTCCAGCATAACATAATATGCAGGATATATTAAGTTAGCGTCAACATAGTGTAATGAACAATAAAAATCTAAAAACAGTCATTTTGGTGAGACGGGAGGTAATACAGTGTATGTTCCAGTCTTATTAGTCCTCCTCCGTCAAAGTTGAGTGTCACTCTGCAGTGTTGTTGTTTATATCCTGTATAGCTTAACATATTGTCTACATGATGTGCGTATAGAAAATTATGTATTTTTTAAAATTTGTTAGCAGGGAAGTACAGCTCGTTACTTTCATTGATACATCTCATTACTTTCTATTGGTTCTAATTTCTGAATTTATTTTTTATTTGAAATACGTCGCTCGCCCTTTTTCTGCATGTCACACTTCCTTTACTTCTCTTTCTCTATCTTCTCTATTTTCCTCTCCTCTACCTTTTCCTCTCATTTTTCACGCTTGTATATCCTTTCAACTGTACGTTTCCCAGTACTGTTTAGAAACAGCTTCTAAAGCGTGGTTTACAACAAGCTGCCGTGCCTCAAGATATACTTCAGGCAATCGAAGCTTTTCGTGGTTCTGAAGCAAATGCGTTTAAAGTGACTTACCGCTATCATTAACGATAGCATTTTGGCCTAATCCATGTTACGAAGCAGATAATCAAATATAATATGATATACAATGATGAATGCAGTAAACATGATAAAGTATAATGTATTTGTCAGTTGAGAACCTTCAAATGTGAAAGATGAGTGGCTATTTAAAAAGATTACTGTATTTAATATAAATTATCAATTGCCAGTTGTATTTAATTAATTTGGTGCATTTGTCATTTAAATCAATTGATATAGCAGATAAATTTCTGCTTAATTAGATTCTCAACAGTCTTGTAATAATTATCTTGTCATAGAGTCAGCTATTTCACATTTATAGATTGGCTAAATGAAAGCGAGTACTAAGATATATGAAAGCCGTCCTTTGGCTTTGCTTCCCGCCAAAGGAAACGGGTGTCACAATATGTTTTTAAAGTTTAAAGGTGACAAAATTAAGAGATTTTATAGTTTTACTCTCGGCCTACACCGAAGAAAAGTCAAGTAATAAATTTCTTTCTTAAATTGCATATTAAGACTTCACGTTACATTACACTACAAAAAGAAATAACTAATGCGTAAGGAAATTTAATAGTATCTACGGGCTGATGTAATTAATAAATACCATTGTTAAACTTCACGCAGCATTCACTTCTCATTCGCTTAGCTATTCCATTCCCTCTCATTTTATACAGATGTATTTGCGTGTATGTGTGTGCGTATGTGTGTGCGTATGTGCAGAATGAGTTATGCAGACTCACATATATAAATCGATCTAACTCTTTCATTGTGGTCGACACACAGCGTAACCAAATAGAAATTCTGCTCACGAGAACATTTACTGCTTAAATAGAGACTGAATAGTCTTCAATACTGGGATGCTATTTTCTTTGCGTGTTACTTTGCTCTTTTTTTTTTTTTTTTTTCATTATCATCTCTTTGAAGTACTTCAATGTGCATACTTTGATATTCCTTTTAAATGCCAATAAACTTCCTCCTAGAAAACCTGACCTTTTGTTGAGAATTTCTCTCTCTCTTTCTCTCATTTAACTAACTCAGTATCCAGTGGTCATCATCTATTAATTTATATTATTAGCTTCATTATATAAGGATTAGTTTCCTTATTAATGATTATCTATACACACTGAGTTCAAATCCCGCCACAGTCAAAGTTGTCTCTGAGATTGATAAAGTTATTAATCATATACTGTGACCAACTGAATCTACTAACACTTTTTTCCTATAAATATAAGAAATAACTTTCTGAGTGGTAGACACATCAATTCGCTTTATTTAACACCACCACTGGGACATGAGAGTTTTCAAAGGAGCTCTCTCGATTGCAAGCATGCAAACCAGTCTTCCACAAGGAGGTTCCCGTCTTCTTTCAGTGTATCGTCACCCGTGGTACTTCTCTATGATGTTAAAACCCATAACTGAACTCCTTGGTTAATTTTCATTTCTCCTCGCTAACATCCATGGACTTCATTCTAACATAAATGCTTCTTACTTACCTACTAATACGCAAACCTCACCGCCTATTCCTCTCCTAGAAACAAACTTCTCGACACCTATCTATATTCCTCTCTTCTAACCAGGCTACACTTTTTATTCAAACTCCACTCCAAAATTTGATCTCTGTACAAACATAGACTTCACTATCTTTGTCACACACTTCGCTTATCTGGATACCAGCAATAACAATTTCTAATTGCTCCGTCTCAAAGTCTCCTTCCTTCACTTCAAATACATTTGCTTCTTCTACTGCACTCTGAACTCCTCGAATCACTTGCAGCTGTTTGACCATATCTCTTCCAAAATCCAGGACATATAGGTCACTTTACTTCTCTTTTAAATCATTATCTTCGGTGGTGTCAATGCTCACAACTTTTGTTTGCTCTCTCATGCTCGTCCCGCATCGATGCTGTCGAACTAGAGACCGACTCTTTTGAGATCTACAACCCTCTACATCAACCTGCTTCATCCTCTTCATATATATAGACACATTCCAAATGCTTTTCATCTTTTTCTCACTTCAAAACCTGATTTAAGCCAGATCATAATTATTCCTGCACTAATCGAGTCATCCAACCACAGTTTCACTGCAACTACAACGCTTCCCACTCCCAACGGTACTTCATATCAGCCGATTAGTTGGAACTCAATTTGTCGTATGCTAACTATCTCTAGCTAAACAAGTACTTGCCTGCTAACAAATCAGAAACAGTTATGGGTGTGATTATAACCAACCTTTTAGGCATATTACGTCACTTCCCTCGCCCACCAAAATCTCAATGCCCCAACACCCCCAAATAGTTCACTCATCGTTGGGCTACAGCTGTTCAGACAAAATAAACAACACCTAGAGAAATTCACCCATTAAAAACAAAAACTAGGAGTATTGGTGTAACTTAAAAGTTACTGATTTATCACTACTAGTTTGTGCAAACTACAACCCTTCAAAGCGTTGGTAAAATAGCTGCTAAGTTAGTTATGTGCAAAGGGAGCTAGATAATCTTTCATTTTCTTGATAAAGGATTTTCACATCCGAAATATTGAAATATACAGATAAATGTGGGGGGGGGCGTGTTTTTTTTTTTGTTTTTTTGTTTTTTTTTTCAAGCTGAAACCACCTCAGAAGTTTTTCAAGCTGAAGCTACCTCAGAAGTTACTTAACGGCCTTGTTTTTTCAAGTAAAATTCGAAAATAATTATCGATAAGTTCCAGAAATTCAACAAAATACTTTTCTCTGGGAGTAAGAACGTATATCTCAAATTGTATACATATTTAATTTTATAAAGTTTTAAAATTTTAGATAATCTTTTGTTCAATATGTTAATAGATTTTCAGCCACCTTAACTGACACTATATTTTGAAAAACTTACAGTTGACAAAATAATTTTAAAAATTATGAATTTCAACGCACTTTGGAATCAATTATCACAAAAAATACCAAATTCGTACTGACGTATGCGTTTGTATGTGTGTAAGTATCGATTTATATGTGTGTGTGTGACCACGCATTGATAAGTGTGTGTATGTGCGTGTAGACGCACACATATATATATACTTCTTTATATAAATGCGTGTATAAATATGTGTATGTGTGTGTGTGTGCGTGTGTACGTATGTATGTATTTATGTATACGGACAAACAAAAAGAACGACAGATATTGATAAAGAAAATGTAATTAAATGTTGTGGGAGTGTGTGTGTGTGTGTGTGTGTGTGTGTGTGTGTGTGTGTGTGTGTGTGTGTG
>NC_068983.1:143854258-143859486 GCF_001194135.2 Octopus bimaculoides | reverse complement strand
TCCACCAAAAATCTATTGCAGTTGACATTTTTATATGATTATATTTAATTTACCAATCTTCTGCCTAAGTTTTGTAAAGAGAGAACGTGCAAGTCTTTTTATTTATTTTTTTATTTTTTTATTTTTTGGAACAGAACAGCAAGCATACGAATTGGAAATAACTTTCAAGAAAGGCTAAGAGATGTTATATATCATAATGAAATACATCCAGATTAATTTGTGTGATTAAACATTCCTATTGCTCTCTCTCTCTCTCTCTCTCTCTCTCTCCCTCTCTCCCTCTCTCAGATAAAACAAGAAAAAGATTTTCAAGTGAAACTTTTGCTTGAAATAATTGAATAAAATCACAGCCATGTTAATTTCTTATGAATTATGGAATGTTGTGTTTAATTGAGGATAAGTTATAGTATGTTTAAACAGTTTTATTTCACTTTTATATTTTATTCGAGGAAATTAATTGTTATTTAACGAAAATAAATTTTACGTAAAATATATGCGTTGACCTAGTTTGTACAACTGCAAAAGTTGTGCATTATACACACATACACACACAGATTTATATATATATATATATATATATAAAAATTTAAATAATAAGGGTGAAAAATTGAATATTAATTTGATTAACATCAATTTAAAACCAGTGGCCTAGCATATTGAAAAATCTGAAGATTCAGAAAAATTATATTACATCCATATAAGAGGGATGACCACTAAGTAAACAGCCATTATGCTAGAAGTAGACCACCTGTGGTCTGACCACTAAGAAAAGATTGTTCTCAAGAAAATTCAGCAAACACCAGAACGCAAGCGAGCAAAACAAATGAAAAGATACAAAATATAAAGATTAATCATAGACCGTAAGTAATTACGTAAGTGGTGACAACGAAACCGGAATATGATTAATCTTTATATTTTGTATCTTTTCATTTGTCTTTCTCGCACATATATATTTAACCGTTAGTATCCCAGCTTCAGGAAATTTACGAATATATATATATATATATATATATAAAATTAGTAAATGGAGTAATACGCATATGTTAAATGAATTCATTTAACATATGCGCATTACTCCATTTACTAAATTTTTATATTTACTCAGTTGCCCAAAATAACAAGGAGTTTCTACCTCATAAACAGGAGTTACACCACAGTCATTTTGTGATCTTTGCTACCCTGGTATCTATTAACCAATTTATTTTGTCGGAGTTAATTTCTGCTCTTTCCAGTAGTGTTGATACATTTCTTCGTTTCCACTATATATTTCATTGATTCAGTAATCGTTTTTACATTTTATATACTAATTTATTTGCATTCTGCTATTTTACTATATGAATTTATTAGGCTGATATAAATACCCTTCATTTCCGTAACTCGTGAGAAATACTATGCTATGACTGGTATACTTTGCAAAAAGCAAAGTTAACATTACCGAAGTGAAGTCTCTACGGCTGGAAATCTTATTGGATTGTGTACTCTCATCCGGATTATACATCATGTGTTGTACAACAGTTCATTACCCGAATTTAACATATTTTCTTCTTTCAGCTAAGCACGCAAGACTTTATCCCGGATAAAAATATCATAATTGGATATAGTCTAATCATTCCGTGAATAGCCGAAGGGTTTTCAACCATATACTGAAATTTATACTCAATTATACCTAATATCAGTGGCGACTCGTAGATAAAATTAGTTGGGGTGCTGCTTCAGAAAAATTCTAGCCTTTTTTTTAATATTGTGTAAAAGAAAACAAACATATAAAAAGAAAATTTATATATAAACTTGATCGGTTCGCGTTTTAGCCACTGCCGAGTAGTGTGTTTAATTTGTTCACTGGACACCGCCGCGAATTCTCCCTTGTTTTTCAAAAGTCTCCACTAAATCACAAAATAGGGTTGGGTATGTGCCCTATTTTTCAAATCCTGGCAACACTGAAGCTGGAGTCAAGATAATAATCTAATTCTACACTTTATTATATTCAAGAATATAAACACGCTTTTAAGCACATCACACGCGGAGTCAAAAAGAAACACTACCTTTCTCTCTCTCTCTCTCTCTCTCTCTCTCTCTCTCTCTCTCTTTCTCGAACATGTGAGCATGCGCACAACAACCGAACACCACATCGCTGAAACTGAAGCGCACAGATCTATACAAGGATTTTGCATTTTTTTCATATACTAGGGATGGCTACTGACATTAAGCTTAAGGATTATATAATGTATAAGTATAAAGAAAGGATTAAAGAAAAAAGGACTCGTTATATTGAATGTTATCGATAATATTGAGTGGAAATAGGGGGTGGTGCAGTTCCGCATTGCCTACACACGAGCCGCCACTGCCTAATATATATATATTAGGGTGTTCAAAACATCTCTCTGCAATAAGTATTTTATTGCAAAATAAATATTTATAAGATGGTATAAGACTACAAAAGAATATATTATACTTTACAAGACTAAAAAACTTTATAAAAGGTGTTGAAAGTGTCGTCCTTCATTTTCAATACATACAATTTAATTTCTTTTTTACTGCCGTGTGAGCACTTCCTTGGCAGATTTCCGTTTCCTGTAACAATTTGCTGGCAGAAACGTTAGCACGTCGGACGAAATGCTTAGCAGTATTTCGTCTATCTTTATGTTCTGAGTTCAAATTCCGCCAAGGTCAACTTTGCCTTTCATCCTTTCGAGGTCGATAAATTAAGTACCAGTTGCGTACTGGGGTCGATCTAATCGACTGGCCCCCTCCCCTAAAATTTCGAGCCTTGTGCCTAGAGTAGAAAAGAATATGGCAGCGGGCGGGCAGAATTGTTAATTTGCCGGATGAAATGCTTAGCGGCATTTCGTCCGTCTTTGCGTTCCGAGTTCAAAATTTTGCCGAGGTCCATTTTGCCTTCCATCCTTTCAGGGTCGATAAAATAAGTATCAGTTGAGTACTGGAGTCGATGTAATTGATTTACCTCTTCACCTGATATTGCTAGCCTTGTGCCAAAATTTGAAATCAATATTTTCTATTGTACACACATCACAGTTTTAATTAAATATAATAAAATGAACAACATTCAGTTGTCTCAAACAAAAATAAACATCTCAATTTATTTTGACCAGCCACCTGTTTGGTGGCAAGATTGTAAAAGAAACAAAGATGTGTGTGTGTGTGTGTGTGTGTGTGTGTGTGTGTGTGTGTGTGTGTGTGTGTGTGTGCATGTGTGTGTGAGTGTACTTTTTTTCTATAAATAGTCATTGTACCTAACAGCCATCCTGTGTAAGATACTTGTAATTCTCATCTAAATATAAAGCTTATATTGTCAAGCCGTTTATATTTAATTTCAGGTTCATCGCACAAAAACTGCAGGAAAGGAATCAACAAATTCGTTTTCAATGTATGTGGAATATTAGGTAATGAGATCGTATCTCTTTCTGATGTGGTTAATACTTGGTCCAAACAGCTTCAATCTTTCTGCGTATTAAAAATGAGATTCATAGTCTCCATATCTACTAACACTACGTTCTGAGAGCAGGAGTGACAGCGACTGTAATGAGAAGACAATCGAGAGTACTGACAAGCTATGCAGGTATGTATGCATTTATGCATGCATACATGTATTTACGAATGCATACAAGCAAGCTTGTATGGATGTGTCTATGTAAGCATAAATTGTAAATTGACGGCTATATATTTTAATATAATCAATATACTTTTGAAAATACCAATCTAAGACCGACAAGAACAATTCCATGGCGGTTACGTTATCAAGTATATATCACTGGCCATGAAGAGTGACATGCTGTTGTTTTGTAACATTTTTTTTCCATTTCCCACTTTAGATAGAAACACTTAACTGTTCTAGTAAACTTCTAATTTCCACAGTGAACCCGTCTACTTTGATGGAAATTTATCAACAGCATATATACACTCAAGAAGTTCGGCATATTATAAGATGTACATATGCAATAACATTCATTCTTGCACCCATGTGCATGTACACATTTATACGCATGTACATACATGCATATGTATGTATGCATACATGCATACAAACGTACATACACGCAATATATATACAAGCTTACATACAAGGCTAACTTGTTGATGTTTGAATTGCAATGAAGGAGTCTTCTTTCCATTAGTGAAAATGCCGGAAAGCATACATACACACTTTCATACATACATACATACATACATACATACATACATACATACGCATGTATACAAACAGGTATAAAGCATTGAGCATCAATGGTGATATCCTTGAAAGTATAACATAAAAACTTTAGGATAGGCAAGCATCAGGAAGATCCATCGTTGTCAGCTACAAAACAAACAGGCCTTCTATCAGGGTTATCTGATCGACGTTTACTTGCAAGCATTCAGAAGTGGGTATTAACATATCAAGCTGGATGTATCTTGGCAAAAATGAGTCTGATTACTAAAGCAAATTCACTCGCATAACGAATAACTACCAGTCGACAAAACACCAGGCTCAATAAAATAAATACGAGCATGTAAGTCGATTAAATCGGCTGCATCGCTTCTCTAGAATTTGTGGCACCAAACCAAAGAGAAGAATTTAAATTTAAAACCTAAATTTTTTTCCTTTTCTCTTTTTTTAATTTCATATTTCATCAATAATCTTTCTTTTCATCTTGCGTTTAAAATGTAGACAAATTCTCTTCAAAGAATGCAAGATTTCAAAGAATCTGAGAGTAAAGATCTTATCTTTCAACTAAATTAGTTGTTTTTGTTTGTTAAATTTTCTACAGCAAAATTTTAACAATAGAATCATATAAAATCGATTGAATTTGTTGTACACCCCAGCATCATTCTACAAGGAAAGCATTTACACACACACACGCACATACACACATACTCAAACACATATGCACACACACACACACACACACACATGCATATATATATATATATATATATATAATATAATATAGGATAAATTCTTTATAAGAATTTATCAAGTAGTCAGCGTGAAAAAAACCTCATAATGAAAAAATAACGAAAAATTTCGTAATGAAAAAATTCATCGTTTCTTCATAGATATATTTAATTATATATATAAAGGGCATTAACTGTGTATTAATGCCTCACGCTATCGAGGGACTAAATAAGTTAAAAAAACTACCAAAATTAAGCAACATATTTACCGAAAGCGAAGGAATGCAGCTTTTCAAAATTTATCTCTTAAAAACATTTTATTCAACGGTAGACCA
>NC_068983.1:143851251-143853453 GCF_001194135.2 Octopus bimaculoides | reverse complement strand
TATGTACTATTGAACCTTGGGAGGAGCATTATGCCGGTAATGATAAACACACGCACTGGTTCGGTCCTTTATTGCTATTGTTAGTTAATGGGTTAGTTACTCCGTTAACCAATTTATCGATCAGCCGTTTTTACTAGTTTTTCAGACTCATATGTTAAACACTTTGGTCAAACAGTTAATCGTTCAAATGTTCAGTATTGATAGTGTTGTCATTTCTTTTCTGTCAAATTATTATTTCATCGCAATGGTTCCAATCTCTTCAATGACACATCTCTCTACTTCCATTTCTTTTGAACTTATGTTCCAGCGTTGGGATTCGTCCGAGATCTGTCCGAGATATGTGAGTGTGTGTATTTCTGCGTGTGTGTGTGTTTATACATAAGTGTGTGCATCCGTATGTGTGTGTGTTTTTAATACTATGTCATTTTTTCATATACATAAGATAGCGTTTTTGATTTTCTCTTTGTTTTCTTCGCAAACGCACACGGTTAAGTTGCTAGGGGTCTGGTTCGGTCTAGACCTCCAGATAGAGAAGAATTAGAACGAGGTCATGGGTAAGATAACTGCCCTAACCCAGATCTGGTCTGGACGGGCGTTATCCTTGCTAGGGAGTGCGGAGGTGGTGCAGATGTTCATAGCATCTGTTATCACCTACCACCTGACCGCTGTGCCTTGCCCCGATTTGTGGCTGAATAAGTTGGATAGAATCCTTTTCCGCTTTTTGTGGAAAGGAGGAAAGTCACTTGTGAAGTGCTCTGTCTGCTGCCAAAAACCGCTAAAGGGTGGGCTAGGGATGCCTTGGCCGAAGATGCGAAAATTCGCGTTAAGGTTGAGGTACCTCTGGCTTTACCTAGATGGGGAGCAGGTGTGGTCACCGCACATAAGGTCCTACCTTCCACAGTTGACGCCTTTAATGGATATTGGTCCATAGATTAAACGAAGACCTAGGCTGGGGGATTGGCAACTACTCTCTCAGACGAGCAATACCGGCAACCGGAGTTCCACTGCGGATTTCTATAGCGAGTTAGTGGAAGTTATGTTAGACGATGTCCTGGAGGAGACCCTGGGTTTCGATGGAAATCATTTGATCAACCTGTTCAGAACTTTCGGGACGGGGTATCTGGATAATTACCAGAAATCCCTGGTTTGGCAGTGCTACCGTTCGGCTTTGCCTGTTCGAGACAAACTGTCAAGGTACAAAAGTGCCGCCTCGCCGACATGCCCCAGGTGCGGGCGGGACAAAGAAACTGTCTTGCACGCCTTCGTGAAGTGTCCGGAATTATAGGGACTGATAGCTTTTATCGAGCAACTGTTGTCAACGATGGGAAGAGTACCGCTATCAGTTGAGTCTATTATCAAGATTGTGCCGCCTCCTTCCCTTAACAAGGAAAAGAAGGCTTGTTTTTTTCTGCGTAGTAGCCATACTGAAAGAAATAGTATGGAAGACGCGTGTAAGAGGTATAGTGACGAGTACCTTCGTCTCCGGTCAGGGGTTGGTTAATTTCTTTAGTTACCACCTCGATAGCAAGATCAGGCTTGAGAAGAGATACCTGTCACAGGATATGTTCACGAAAAGATGGAAGCAAGTAGTGAACAAGCTGCGAGTGACTGGACCCAGGTAAGTGGGGCCAGAAGGAAAAGTAAAGGTTCGAACCTGGCGAATGGATGCCTTTCCTTCAGATCATCAAGTTTATATTGAAATTTTTAAAAGGAAAAAGAAAAGGATATAATTTTTAACAGCATGACATTATTTTTTATCATTCGAAACTGTTTCATTCGTAATAAGCAACTTCTTCGCCCTCTATGTCTGTCTGTCCTTGTTTGTCCCATCTATGTACGGCTTCCATAGCCAATTTATGTAATAAAGAAGCTTGCTTCCCAACCACATGGTTCCGGGTTCAGTCCCACGGCGTGGCATTTTGGGTAAGTGTCTTCTACTATAGCTTCGGAGTCGACCGAAGCCTTATGAATGGATTTGGTAGACGGAAACTGAAAGAAACCCGTATATCTATGTGTATGTCTTTGTGTCTGCGTTTGCCTCCTTCCCCTTCCCCCCACCACTACTACCATCTCTTGACAACCAATTTTGGTGTGTCTACGTCCCCGTAACCAAGCGGTTCAGCAAAAGTTACAAAGAATAAGTCCTGGGGTCGATTAATTCGACTAAAATTCTTTAAGCGCTCCAGCATGGCCGCAATCCAA
>NC_068983.1:143848211-143850344 GCF_001194135.2 Octopus bimaculoides | reverse complement strand
TGTGTGTGTGTGTGTGTGTGTGTGTGTGTGTGTGTGTGTGTGTGTGTGTGTAAGTAGTCACCGATTAAGCCCTAATGCCTACCAGCGTTTAGTGTATACTCTACTATTCCTATATACTTCAGACAAACTGACTCGATTATGTGTATTAAGAAGCTGCAACAACGGCGAAATACATACCTGACGGTCTCGCTAACACTTCTGGAGTAATTTCACTTCACCTACTCTGAAGTATATTGTGTTTTTTTTAGCACAATACACCTATAAAAGGATTTTCCTGGACGAAAATCGCAGCTTCTAGAGTTTCAACTACATACATACATTAAGTAGATATATTGACACCAGTTGTTTGCTTCTTCATTCTTTCTTTCTACTGTATGTATATATACATACGCACATACATACATACATACATAAATACATGCACGCTCAAGTATACGTGCTCGCATACATTCACATGCCTAAATATGGCCATGAATAAATATGCGCGTGTATGTGCGTGTGTGTCTATGCACAAACATACAGCCATTGACATAATTTTAAAATTATATACTTCTTTATCTTTCCTTTGAGAGCATTTTGTTAGCGGGCAGGAACCACCTAAACATTTCATCCGTATTGTTTAAAATGATTAGATTGTTTCTAATAAAGTTGACCACTGGTGTTTGAACTCAAAATGTACACAATAGGAACAAATATTGCAGAGTATTTTGTCCTGCATTCTAACGATTTTACTAATACACCACCTTTCTGCTAAATAATTTCAAACGCTAACATAGATATTTAACTTTCAATTATTAAGCACAGTAAAGATGAAAGGCAAACACGGTACCAGTGGTATTTACATTAATACTAATAATAATCTATACTACAATGGAGAAAGCTGCGTATTTATTAGGTATGTAACAATTGCTAAAAGTACTAAAAGAAAGCAATTATTAAAGGGTTGACCGTCTGGAAATATTTTCATAAATTCATGTTCTAAAAAATTTCCTATAATTTCGATTTCTAAAGTTTATTGAATTTTTTTAACTCCAATTTCTCGCAAACTTAAGTATTCACTGCGTCCAATTCATCACAAATTTAAATATTCATTGCATTCACTGCGGAGTATTCCATTTTCATTTCCATAGCTTCTCACTTTCTCTTTTAAGTTTTAATTCGCTATTAATGTATACGTAATATAAAAACATTATTTATTAAATGAAAATTTTATAAATTACATGTATAATTTTTGAACGCGGGATAGCTGTGGGAAGAGCCTAAATAGCTGGGTAATCACAATTAAAAGACGACGAGAAAAAAACAAAAAGTTACCGACAAGTACTCGAAACTTGCACCTTATTCACAGTTTCCAAACACAACGTCAACAGTAACACACACACACCAATACACACTCGAACACACGTAGATACACATACACACAAAGGAAAGGCAATGAATGTGTGTGTGCGTGTGTGTGTGGGCGTGCGTGCGTGTGTGTATGTGTGTGTATGTATGTGTGTGTGTTTGCTGTTCATTGACAAAACTTCGTGCTATATCCCTTTTGTGAAGTTTTATCAATGAACAGATCGCGGTTTCAAAGCGACAAACATATTTCGACACAAATGAAGTTTTAATGTTGAAGTTAAACTAACGGTATTTGTGTGTTCTTGAATGGTTTACAAACACCTTCCACGCTGCAATTGTTTTTGTTTCAGCACACAATTTCAGATCAAGTCACTTGCTATACAAGTATATCTCCATAATTTTTTTTTAAATCACTGTGGATAAATGGCAGCAATGACCTTCTAAGGCTCTCCAATATTTTAATTTCTAAACAGAAACAATCGGGGGCAGTGAGTGGGGTTGCCTAAAATTCATAATCTCTCAAATTTTCTTTTTTATAGCAAATAAATGTATTTATGGGGAAAAATATTGAAAAACGTTCATACATGCGAGAGTGATAAAGAAACGAGGAGGGTTGTCTTTGGATGTGCTAGAAACAACAGCCAAATCGCCCTTAAATCACTTTTCCCTCTTAACAACCTTTTTATTTTTTATTTTTTACCGAAAATGCTCTTCCCATGGTTTTGAAGTGCAAAAAAAAATTGGCCAAAATAGGTTCGAAGTAGGGTGATAAGAGAGGGGGTGTAA
>NC_068983.1:143846814-143847848 GCF_001194135.2 Octopus bimaculoides | reverse complement strand
TCTCTCTCTCTCTCTCTCTCTCTCTCTCTCTCTCTCTCTCTCTCTCTCTCTCTCTCTCTCTTGCACACACACTGCAAAGTTTACAAATGGGCTGCTGAATTGAAATCCCTATGTTGCTCTGAGGAGAAGGTAAAACTTGACAAACTGCTTCTCCCTATGTTATTGAACTACCGTGATGTTTGTTTAAAAAAGAGAGATTATGACGGTGAAAAAATAATGAAAGCGATATTTACTAAGCAAGTGAGCACAATTATACAAAGAAATAATTAGACGTAAAATATAGAAATTATTAGAAATAGGAATCAAATGTGAAAATATTATAAAGGTGCTAGCAGAAAACCGCCCGGGGGCGGTCTTGCTGCTAGTAGTTATAATAATCTTTTCTAACGTAAGCACAAATCTATAAGCTTGGGAATGCGTGACAAATTAATAAACTGACTTCAGTCTACTGCTAGTACATATTTTAGCGAAATATTGCTATTACTTATTATTTTAGTGATAATAATAATCTTGGTTTCAAATTTTAGCGCAAGGCCAGCAATTTTGAGAGAGGAGGTAAGTCGATTACATCGACCCAGTTCTTAACTAGTACTCATTTTCTCGACTCTGAAATGATGAAAGGCAAAGTCGACCTCGGTGAAATTTGAACTCAGGACGTAAAGACGGATGAAATGTCGCTAAGCATATGTCCAGTATGCTAACGATTCTGCCAGCTCACCGCCCTAGCAATAATAGTAACATTAATGTCAATGACTATATATGTGCTTTTACACGAATATATGTATGTGTGTACGTGGAGGTTTGTTGTGTGCGTGTGTATATATGTATATATAGTGTAGCCACATGTGAATCGTTGACGATTTTCTTCCTCCGTCTTCCCTTCTATTGAACTTTCCTCTGTTTCCGAAGAAGAGCGTCTGCTCGAAACGTTAAGCCATCTTTCTTTCCTTTCCTGAGCACCTGCTAATACATTACATGTACCCCGTACTCGCGTTGTTGCTTTTTGTGTTTGTTTTTTTTTTGGGGGGGGGGGG
>NC_068983.1:143845472-143846540 GCF_001194135.2 Octopus bimaculoides | reverse complement strand
ATATATATATATATATATATATATATATATATATATATATATATACATTTATAGAAAAGGCATGCGCTGATCATGTTAACAATTTCATGAAGCGAAATGGTTTAAGCATGAAGCTGCCGATCAGTGGAGACGTAAATAAGAAGAAACAATCAAGAAAACCAGTTTTACAATATAAAGTAGGCGTATGTAATGACATTCTTTACTATTCTGTTGCTTTTCCGGTCAACAAATTCTAACTTTGGCCTGACTAAATTGTATCATTAATAAATAGCTATTTTCGATTTGATCATTCTTCTGACAAATACCACAGAATTCAACTGAAAGACGCATGGCCTTTACAGTAGTGCTGCTATAAGTAAACAGCCGTTTCTTCGGATAATGAATTCAGCCGGAACGTGCCTCACATCTTAATTGACTGTTTTGTGGTTTCGGCATATATTCAAACTCAATTCAGATTATAAGCGTCAAATTCAGATTAGATTATTCCGTTAGATTAGTAAAGGGATGATTTTCGAAACTGAGGAGGTGTGTGATATGGAAAATGATGCAAAATGGCTGGCATTTACCTCAGTTCGGTGCATACAGATGTACAAGTACCCACACTACTCATACATACTGTAGCACCCACACATAAGGCACAATGACTAACAAACACATGACACAACGACTCTGCCACTACTAATAAATTTTTTTGCTAGGCTGACGTTTCTGCTCACCATCTATCTCCACTCCTCTCTGTTCAGAAAATACTTCCTCACTTCCTTCCTTAATGATGACTATGATTTCTGTATAACAACACATAGATTTTGCTTTCATTATGTTTTTCTTTTTTTTTTTTTTTTTTTCATATCTTGAGAGAGAGCTTGCGCCCGAAGCATCGAAAATTTTACTTTTCTACTAAACAATTACATTTACACTACATTTAAATTTTTAGTTATTTTTATTAAAACCATATTTCATTTTAATGGTAAACAGGGAGATATAAAAACTATATGCTGAAGCTGGTTAAATCACCATTACAAACTGGGTGTGTGTGCGTGCGTGTGTGTGTGTGTGTGTGTGTGTGTG
>NC_068983.1:143843398-143845443 GCF_001194135.2 Octopus bimaculoides | reverse complement strand
CGATCTGTGTGTGTGTGTGTGTACAAAAGCATAAAAATGTTCGATATCATCTTACATAAGTACGTAGAATCTGAGAATTTTTATATGACCGCAGCCACTTGGCTGAAACACATAAATAAATAAATAAATAAATAAACAAAGCAAATAGTGATTATATTCCCGAACTGGCCTTTTGAACGAAACTCTGGTTCGAATCATAATCCTTGTATATCTTACACTTGAATAAACATATACCAAATTGTGAACACTTCTAACACCAAGTTTGCACTGATTAATGTCTAACAAAATAAACTCTGTGTGTGTGTGTGTGTATGTGTGTGTGCGTGTGCGTGCAGTCGGTCAGATGGATTCTAAGAACTTTCAGAACACGAAGGCAGGAAACCATGATAGTCCTGCGGGGGACATTTGTCCTCAGCTGTCTAGATTATTGCTCCCAACTAAAATTAATGGCGGAACTTGAAGTAATCAAATGCTGTTACACGAAGAAGACTGCCTCAATGCAACAGATCGACTACTGGGAAAGACTGAAAAAGTAAATTCTCTACTCACTACGTCGAAGATGGGCAAAATATACAGTAATATATATCTGGGAGATCCTGGAAGGATTGAAAGCTATATAATCCAAAAGAGGGCCCCACTGCATAGTACCAAGAATACCATCGCGATCCAGATTTAGGACGAAATACAGCAACTTTTCGATATCCTACTGAAAGAGTGAAGGAACTTACATGGTATGAATGTACTTCAAAATTCAACTGGGTCATCTACCGTCTAGAGTCCTAGATGAGCCCAATTCGTGACAAGAAGCATAACTTCGAACTCTTTCATTCACCAAATGTCAACTAAAGGAGAATCAGTAAAACTCTAACAACACCAAAGGTAGTGCCTCAGCTTGCCCACAGCTTACAGGCTGAAGCAAGTAAAAAGAAATGAAACGCGCGCACACGCACACACACACACACATATAGTTTTATGTATGTATCTGCTACTTCCACCTTTTCATCCTCTCTGAACTTTTTTTGTCTTCTGACGAGGAGCCATGCTTGGAACGTCATTTTCACTCGTATTTTCCCATCTAAAACTTCCACTGAGTACCAATCTGTGTACGTCTAATTGAGTTTTATTGTTGTTTTTTTTCCAGTTTTTGTTTAAATATTTCTGATTTACTTATATATTATACACACACACACACACACACACACACACACACACACACACACACACGTACATAGCTTATTCACGATTCTTTTTTAAGGCCTCTTCAAACGTGTACGTTAAAGAGCTATTAAATAGTCGCAGGATAAACATTCGGTTTCAATAATCTATATAATCAACAAAACGTATTGAGCGCATTCCACGTTCGTATGAGAGTGTGTATGTGCGCGCACGTGTCGATGTGTGCATGTATGTATGTATGTATGTATGTAAGTGTACATAGGAAAATATGACATGCTTTAATCTAAGCACAAAAAATAGAAATATTGACATAGATATCGAAACAAAGATTAGTGTTTAACATACATGTAAGTTTCTGGTGACCTCGAGATTAGCAAGTTGAATTAGACATGTTTATCATCTTCTAAGGCAAAGCTCTAACTGATTACGAATCTTTAAAAATGTCAAATTATGTGAGAAATAATAAAATGAAATGACGTCTGTTTTAGATACAACCAAACAGAATGTAAAAAAAGTTGTTACAATGCTGACACGAATTTCACAATCATCAATAAAAAAATATTTTAAAGACACTTACAAGCATGTTTGTACACTAACGATGAAAAAATACTTCTCATGAATACAAATAAAGACTGTGTGTGTTTTAAAAAATGTTTGAGAACTCAAAGGGTAGAGACAAAAATTATTCATATCTCTATGCTGATATTTCAAGATATCTCATAGTTAAATCTATTTAATATAAAAAGAAAATGGAAGCTTGACCATACATACCAAAATATTTATTACAGTAAGCGTGCTCGATATGCATTATGTGTATACGTATACGTGAGTGTGTGTGTGTGTGTGTGTGTGTGTGTGTGTGTGTGTGT
>NC_068983.1:143842520-143843388 GCF_001194135.2 Octopus bimaculoides | reverse complement strand
TGTGTGTGTGTGTGTGTGTGTGTGTGTGTGTGTGTGTGTGCATAGAATTTAAAAAGGAACTACTAACAGTTTCATGCTATAGAGATACAGTAATTTGGCAGCCTTATATATAATAACAGGAACATGCCAAGCAATCTTTCAGGTTCAGTGCATACGGTGATACTTTTCTGAAAACCATGAGAACTATGAGAAAATATGAGAGAAAAAACGAGAAGGAAAACGTGGATAAGGTTGATGCAAAAAAGTGGAACGAGAAGAAGGAAAAGTATAAAATGCAAGATCTTCGTGCCCCATTGACATTTTTTGAATCACTGTTTGCATAAACTTCAATATTTTTTCCTTTTGCTTCTTAATACCATAAATAGTAGATCAATCAATGCAATAGACATCATACTGCTTACGTACTGAAACACTGCAGTCCGCTTTTTTCTTTTTTTTTTTCTTGCTGTTTTTTAAGTTATAGTTTATCTTGATTTGTTATGGTTTGATGTAAGGATAACTTTAACCTGAATATATATATAGTGTAGTATATTGCCACTTAAGTGTGGCTGACCCCTAGGGGTGGATGTTACTGTTGCTTTTAGCCCCAGGAGGACATCTCCTCCAGCTGGCTTATCGACACACGACTGTGTCCTGTTTGCCAAGGGAAGTTATCCCTCTCACCTCGATCAGCAGCACGAACGTATCCGGATTTCAGGGTTATTTCCCTTCGTCGGCGTTCGACAGCTGATGACCTTGGTGAGAGAGACAAACACCTGGCAAACTTATATCTTCTTTTCCAGTGAAATTCTTCACTGATATTGAAAAGGTGAAAACAAGCAATGTTAATTCTCTAAATGAAGTATTAACAGTAACTGCACGATAAAGT
>NC_068983.1:143840507-143841743 GCF_001194135.2 Octopus bimaculoides | reverse complement strand
TGTGTGTGTGTGTGTGTGTGTGTGTGTGTGTGTGTGTGTGTGTGTGTGTGTGTGTGTACATATATCTATGCATATACATATACAGTCAATCCAAACAAGAACAAGCAAGAAAACAACAACGCGGGAACGTGGTACAAGTACTGTGTTATTGGACGCTCAGGAAAGGAAAGAAAAGAATACATACATGCATGCATACATACATACATACATGTATACATACATACATGCATACATACATATATACTTACATTCATGCATACTTACATATACATATCCTTTCTCTAATTCTTTTTTCGCCCCGTCACCATTTTCTATCTGTCTGTCTCTCTCTCTCTCCCTCTTCCTCCTTTACTCTCACTCTCGTTGCTCATACGTGACCATCGTCCACCTTTCCCTTTCTCACGTGACCATCTTTCTTTTCCTTCAGTCTGTTGTGCAATTCAGACGCATTCCTATCTGTCTCCTCTTCTATCTTTTCTCTTATCAAAGAATTTTCTTCCAGCGTTCGCTTCCTTACCTCGTCTGAGGCTAACGGCCCTCCCTGTTTGCATTTGTTTTGTTTTGTTCTATCGTTTGTCCTCTGTTTTTGTTACCAAATTTGACCCTCCGCAATCCCAAATTTTATTTTGGTTCGCAGGAGCAACTGCCTTCAAAGTCTTATCTTGTCGTTCATTGCTCGAAATAAGGAGTAGAAGGACAGCCGACAACTGATGAAGGGTCATTTTTTATGTTACTTGTCTTGTTTTTCGTTGTTTCTCTCGTTCTTTGCGTACCCAACGATATTTTCGTATTTCATGTTGTTTACGTTTTGTGACGTCCTGTACCCATATATGTACATATGTGCGTATATATATACATATATATATATATTATTTATATTATTTGATTGAACGCCACGCATCCATTTCCAAGTACATATATATATAGACATGATTATAACAAGGGATTGGCTATACACCTCACCACGCACTGTAAAAATAGACGCCAGAAGACACTATTACCACCTTAAAATCTCCGAGAATAACACACTAAGCTGTAGGCGAGCAAAAGAAAGATAATGAATCAAACGGTTAACCAAAAGTTTGATTCATTATCTTTCTTTTTCTTGCCTATATACAATTATGTTTATAATAATAAAATAGTTTCTAAAATTTACCTATGAGGTTTTTATTTCCGCGCTGACCACCTGGTAAAATCATTAATGATTTTTACCCTTTATTATAGTGCATATATATA
>NC_068983.1:143835876-143838728 GCF_001194135.2 Octopus bimaculoides | reverse complement strand
AGAGAGAGAGAGAGAGAGAGAGAGAGAGAGATTATTTGTCAATATTAATCGTTTCTCTTTAGATGCTTGAAATTCTAGAATATTTTCTTGTAGTTTTGTCCCATAATTTTGCTTGTACTCTTTTTTGTACGTATGTTCAGCCGTTTGTATTTTCTGAATATGGCGCTGCCGTTTCCCTTAGCAACATAAGTAGCTGATACCAATTTCTCAAAGAAACTGAAAAAGTAAAATAAATCAAATATGTACTCATGTTTCGGTCTTATTTGACTTCGGCAGTGAATTATAGTCAGCACAAATGCGTTTGATCTGTAGACAAATGTTCTTACGAACAGAAAAAAAGGTTACAAAAATTTGAAGCCGACCAGTAATTCAAAAACTGTTAAAAACAGTTGAGCTAAGGGAAATTACTGAAATAATTCAATGGAATGGATTAAGATAAATCATGGAGGTGTTGAAATACTGAAATACCTGCACAAAAAAAAATTGCTTAATGAATTGAAATGAAGTTATTTGGAGAAAGAGAAACAAAATCCTAAAGGCATTCGTTTGTGAATTACTAGGAAAAGGGGAGATAATTTGAAGAAATTAATTGATTTTTAAAATTTACTTCGCATGCTTAAGGAAAAAATCTTGTCTTTATTGGGAAATTACAAGTATTAATATCATCTTTTAATTAAATAAATCTCTATTCTGTTATAATCAATATTTTATGGCATTCCAAATTTCAGTGAGTAACTGGATTTCTCTAAATATAATTTAATATCATGTCTGTGGAATATGAACAACTAGAAGATACGTGAATTTAAGGAAGTTCTAATATTTTAAGTTGTCGGATGAAGGAGCATAGCGTTAATTTATCATTTCAATTATAAATACAACATAAAATTTTCTCTTATATAAAATCGCATATTGATTTTGATTTCTCTTAAAAGCGCTAGCTATAGTATAATGAATACGATTTTGTTAGATTTTAATTTTGAAGCATTCTTCTTTTAATTTTGTTTGGTTTATTATCAATATATTTTTTCAGCTACAACGAAAGATTTTAAAAAATATGGCATACTTCATAATTTTTCATTCTGCCAAATTGTATGAATGAAATAAAATCCAAGCATTGAAATTAAAACGCCGAAGGGGGCGGCAGATTTTAACAATGTAAATTAGCTCCTCCTTGGTTTTAATACACTATGGAAGCTTTTATACTGCTATTGATGAAAATGGCGATAGCAATCCTGAATTCGATAAAAATTTGAGATGTTTTAAACTTTAACAGCTCTGCTTTGAGATAACGGTTGAATGGAAATGATTTTGATCAACAATTTCCCAAAAAAATAAGCATTATTCGTATATTGGTGCTCTTTTGACTAATTAAACTTCTTTCCATAAATCTCCAAAACAATTTCATGGGAGAAATTATGATAGCTACTAAGACAGTAGAACCCAATATACAATCAATTTTAAACTGAAAACTGCTATTTATGATGGCATATATTGTGAAAAGATGGAAAGTTTCATTACGGAAAATGGTAAACTTAACGAGATCACTTAGAGCCACACATAATATTTAAAATTTCGACTTTTACGTTAATACTGACTATAGTTATTAAATCTATTTATAGATTGCTTCAGCAACTTTCCAGATATCAACTGCAAACATTATTATTGATACTCCCAATTTCTTTATTTGTTTCTACGATTGCTGCCGCGGACGTAATTTGGATGTTTCGCTACATACATACATATATATAAACATTACATACAAACACCAGTGCATGTGTGTGTGTGTGTGTGTGTGTGTGTGTGTGTGTGTGTGTCCAGCAGCAACGATGCTACCGGAAAATATTCAAATTTGTTTATCCACATTCTTGACTGTAGCATGGTTTTCCCCTCTGTTACCCATGCAGCCATCATACTGAACCAACTTTAATTACTCCAACAATACAGCAAACATCACTGATGATGATTTGTTTTGGCTCGCAGGTTTGATCTTCCTCATGCATACCTCTACCATATCCACAATGAATTACTTTCTACTTCCCACTCCTGCTCAAAAATCACTGCTATACTATTCTTCCTAGGCAGCCAAGTAGGATAGTGTAGACCTAGCTTCAAATCCACAACATCTCATTCGTATTGGAAGTAACATACACTGCTAT
This sequence comes from Octopus bimaculoides, assembly GCF_001194135.2. Classification (NCBI taxonomy): domain Eukaryota; kingdom Metazoa; phylum Mollusca; class Cephalopoda; order Octopoda; family Octopodidae; genus Octopus; species Octopus bimaculoides. The sequence goes on along the minus strand of NC_068983.1, from coordinate 143,836,572 downwards.
CCTCGTGCCTCACACAATTCCTTGGCAGATTTCATACTTTAGATTTTTCCTTTAATTATCCTACTCAAATTATCTTCTCAAAGCATTATCAACTTAACATTCAGAATCTCGATTTGTCAAATCAGACCACACCACAAAGTCAGAGCGAAGCTTTTTAATTGCAATATGCTTTCGAAATATGAGAGCTTCTCTCAAATCTGCCTGCAACTTTCACACATTAGCATCATACAGGTATCTGAATTTCAACTTTTCTACATTCTCGCATTGTCCTTTCTCACTACCCTTGTGGTAATCAAGAGGATGCAATTCACGGATGACCCTCAATGTACTAATGATGTTTAATTGGTGTTTAGTGCATCGACAAGGATGCTCAAGGCTTGGTTATGTTGCCAGGTATACTCTACAAGAAATGGCTTGCAAGTCGACAAACTTCAGTTATCTCTTAAGCATAACGATTAAATTTTTTTTAATTAATTCACTCCTTTAAATTATCTCCTCTTTTAGTTATAATTCAGCAATGATTGCCGTTAGGTTTTGTTTTCTTTCTCCAAATAACAGTGAATTTTAAGCATCTTCTGTATGCTGTATGCATCTTCTGTATACTTGTATGTATGTATGTATGTATGTATGTATGTATGTATGTATGTATGTATGTATGTATGTATGTATGTATGTATGTATGTATATTTTATATAT
>NC_068983.1:143834310-143835810 GCF_001194135.2 Octopus bimaculoides | reverse complement strand
ATATATAAACGTTCAGTTTACAAGGAAAGATCCAGAGGGACACATTTTCAAGGTAGCCAAATGTCACATAAGTGCCTAAGAAATTAGTAATCACGCTTGCGTGAGTGTTAATTCCGAGGAGAAGTGAGACGTGATTTGGAGAAAATAACAACAATGGAAAATAGAGACAAACTTACAAGATGTGATTTAAATCATTTATATCACTGTATCACCTGCATATGTTTCGCTTGATGCATTAAAATATTAAATATGGTAGTTTCTTACATCTGTAAAAATGATTTATTGATGAGCTCTGTTATTTATAATCGCCTATCTGATAAGATTGATGCACTTTTCCGCATTATTCTTCCTCTCGGATTTATTTTAATGCATCAATCGAAACACATGTCGATGATATGGTGATATAAATGATTTAAATAACATCTTGTGTGTTTGTCTCCATTTTCCATGTCAAAAGCTATATAAGGGACGACCTGGATATGCTCAATCACCTTCCTGAAACAATAAACAAAAACACCCTACTAGTATCCTTCGATGTAGTCAACCTCTATTCCAAATCCCCCACAACCTAGGAATAGAGGCAATTCAGTTCTGGTTAGAGAATCATGCCAACGAACTCTCACATCGCATCAAAAAAGAATTCGTGATAGAAGGGCTAGAATTTATCTTGGAGATAAACTACTTCGTCTTCAAAGATAACTTCTATCTACAAAAAACGGGGACTGCAATGGGTACGAGAATGGTCCCCTCCTTTGCTAACCTAGTGAGGGGATATCTAGAAATTAGTCTTTATCGTAAGGTTCTAGAAAAATACGGCAGCCCATTCTCCCTCTACATAGAAAATAACTGGAAGAGATACTTGGATGACTGTTTCATTCTTTGGCATGAAAGTATAGAGAGACTTAAAGAATTCCAAGCACTTATAAATGGATTCGATGTAAACATTTAATTCACGATGGAATATAGACATCAACAACTTCCCCTTTTCGACATACTAATTAAGAAATCTAACAACATAACAGAAACAGATATATACTATAAGCCCACGTAATAGAAACAAATATATACTATAAGCCCAAGCAATATCTACCGTTCAACTCATGCCACCTCAGACAAACCAGAATGAATATCCTCTTCAACCTTGCAAAAAGGATATGTACTATAGTTTCTAATGCAAACATCAGAGACACACGACTACATGAACTAAAGGATACACTCCTCACCAGGAACTACCCACCTTCACTAATTGACATATGCTTTCAACGTGCCCTTCAACTCAGCATCCACGAACTCAGACTCTGCGATCATTTCGATATCTGACATGTGACACCAAGTTGCACCTGTACAGATAATGTCGATTTGATGGAGGGGGTGAGCTTATGTCTACACAAACATTTGATCACTATAAACAAATCATCTGTGTGGTTGTTCAGTATGAAAATGTCGAACCCTTATACATTGTCTAACGACGGGGGAGTCCATTATTATATATATATATAT
>NC_068983.1:143827849-143833701 GCF_001194135.2 Octopus bimaculoides | reverse complement strand
ATATATATATATATATATATATATATAACTTGGACCATATGTATATGGTCCTAGGTCTAGCTGGTTTAATTTAAACGCATATACACATGTATTTAGTAAAGCAAGATTTTTCAATTATGCATCATATTATTAACTGATATCTACCTTTGTGGTGATCCATGCGATTAATAATTAGATTGAGGAATGCCTGATATTGGGGAGGGTTTAAAATATGAGGAGACAGTATGGAACTATTCGTAGAGTCTAGTTTTAAAAAATGTTTCACTTCTTTGCTTTTTATTACTGTTATGCACGAACTCTAGAGGTTCTCTGAACGAGGAAACCTACTGTCAAAGTCGTTTTAGTCCTGATCATCCCACCCGTTTCTTATGTACTACATGTGTAGGGCTACATTATCCAATGTATCTCTTTCCTTTTTCAAATCGATTTAAGGAATATAGGATGCTATTTCTGGCCTGCCAAGTAACTATACACAGGCTGCCTCGTTGACACGAGTTTCCTTTGTTCATGATGCCAGCATCTGAAAGACATTCTGTGCAATAAAGAAGAGTTGCTGCACTGTCAATGAGAAAAAGGTAATTGATGCTTCTGATAAATATTCTTTGTCAAGATAGGAGGAAGAAGAATAGAAGAAAAAGAAATATCACTGAGACAGAAGCGCGAAGTATATTAATAAAAAATGGAGTTGGTAGAACCAAGAATCACCTGCGAAAGGCAGCGAACAAATTGCTAGGCAAACGTCAGATGCACGTGAGAGTTGTAAATTATGTGTGCCCGCATATGTGCATGCTATACTTATTTCTATTATATATACTTCTAATTATTAGAAGTAATAGTGGTAGAATACTTTAATTCTACAAGTTGGACATGCCAGACATTAACCTATTTAAATTAACTTTTAACCATTAAAAATTGCCCTTTTTCAATCATAATTTTATTTCACTTATTTTTTATTCTATTTTATTTTTTAATCAACATTGATCGTTTTTATCATCTTCACTCATCAATAACAAGAACAACTGCTAGCGATCTAAGCGAGAACCTGCACACACTTATATTACTTGAAATTTTCTGCCGTCTGACAAAACTGTATTTCGCATTTGATTTCCCTCAGAAATGCTAGCAATAGTAGAACGCTTTGATATAGTTTTGCTGAACTCTAAATTTCAGTTCTTCTCACATCTATTTGATATTGAATTCTACTTATTATCTTTGAAACTTTTCATTTCTCTAAATAGAGTAAAAGGTATAAAGGAAAATGTGTCACACTTGCTATTTTGCCTGTCCTCAAGCAAGCAAACGTGTGTGAATGAAATAAAATCCAAGTATTGAAATGATAAAACCATAGGCAGCAACATATTTTAACAATACAAATTAGATCTGTCATTGATTTAACATCCAGTGAAAGATTTTACATTAGTGAATGTTCAGTAAGTTAAGAAAGATATTTGAAGAAGACTTTCCTTATCAATAAAACATTTTCCCGTAAAACTATGCAGCTTTCGGCAAGAGAGTGCTTGGGAAATTCTCAAAACAATCCCTTCCCAGAAATTAAATTATTTACATTGCATGACTAGCAAGAATGATAATCTGCGTGAGTGGAATAAAATACAAGTAATTGAAATGATAGAGCTATAGGCAGAAATATATTTGAGCCTTACTAATTACTTCTGCTGTTGATTTACCATGCAGTGAGAGATCTCATAAACGATAACAAAATTGATTTTTGGAAGAAATTTGAAGGAATTGTTGCAAAGTGATTCAGCTTTAAACTAAACAATACTTGGGAAAATCTAAAAAAAAATCGTTCCCCAGAAGTTAAATCGACTACATTGCATGGACACCAAGAATAACTTGCCTTATACTCTTGTAATGGTTTTTATGAATATATTCAAATGAATAGCCTACTCATAGTGAACGATCATGTTGGAACAGTTAAAACAAATGAAATACAATGAAGCAATGAAGCAACTCCCTATATTTCCTAGTAAATTATATATGATTTTCTTCTACTTAACAATGAATATTTTGTGTTCATATAGATAGGCAAAGACGTAACCGTTTAATTAAGATGATGGCTTTGTGACCTTCGATTTCATAGCGTGGTGTCTTCTACTAAAGCGTCGGGCTGTGAATTTGATTGACGAAAGAGGAGGAAACGAATTTCAGATAATGTTGTGTCGACCGGAAGAACAAGCTGTTTGGGGTATTAGATTATCTGTATATTACGAGTAAAATGCTTGATAATTGTTTTGGAATTACTAGATATTCCACTCAAGATTTCCCAGAGACAGAAGTGGTTAGGGGACATGTACTGTTAGGTAGGGTGACAGAGGTGCAAATGCGAGGGATAAACAATTGACATATTCCGATAAAGGATACAGGACAGAGTTCATCTGCTACGACAATACAATGGCGGAGTGGCAAACATTTTTCCCATAATACTTTGGGTAAGAGCTTAAGACTAGCCTTTCTCATCGTAGTTACAGTTATGATCCACTCAGTAGTGTCCGAAGATCCGAGACGTTCTGTGGATGCAAAACATCTCTTTCTCATTATGCTTATTAAGTAATCGATTTCTTCTTGTTAATATAATCTCTAACTCCTCTTTGGTGCAAAGTCCGCAGAGACACCTGCCCGACCGATAGGACCGGTGCATCCCACCACCAAACTATACTTAACCTTACTATCAGCTTTACAATAAACATATTCACTAGTGATGTAGAGAACCTAAGTCTTGATTAGGAAAAATAATATCGGTGCAAAACGATGTATGGCCCCAATGCAAAATTTACTTTTACTATGAGTTTTCACCGCATATTTTTCCACTCCGTTGGTCTGGACGCAGTGTCTTCCCATGAGTAATTCCGCGTGAGTTCTGCAGTTACAGCTTAGAGTGAGGTACCACGGTCAAAGGGTCCCTTCGTCGCCTCACTCGTAGTAGAGTTGGATAGGGAAGCAGTCTGGTTAATACAACTCTGTATGATATATCTGGTTCCACTCAAGACGGTGCTGTTCCCATACGTCCCCCCAGGCATGTGGCTATTCCCACCCCTGGAAGATTCTATTAGAGCGGGCTCCACGGTATGTATGCTTGGGGCATCTCTGGAGTCATCCATTCCGATCCCATGGGCAATGCCGACATTATATCATGTAAGCTTGCTTTATTAGAAGCCACCGCAATGAATGTGGTGGAGTAAAACAACTTAACTGTATTCATACTGAAAAGACTATGATATCTGCGTTGCAAGGGGAAAGCCTTATCGAGAATTTGGAAGAAAATCCTGAAGATATTTGCTCTCACGTTACGATAGAAGGGTAGATCTTATATCACACAACGTTTCCTCCACCTTTTTGTATCTTAGTAGTAGTAGTAGTAGTAGTAGTAGTAGTAGCAGCAGCAGCAGTAGTAGTATTTGTTGTTGTTGTAGAACCAGTAGAGCGTCGGATAAGATGCAACTTTTTATTCTCTTAGTGTCGCTAAAATAGTATTAACAAGTATTGGAGTTAATTTAATAGAGTGTACCTTTCCCATAAAATATGTGACACTGTGCCAATACGAGATATCATAACTACGGCCTATTTTATGATTGTGGATATTTGGCAGAAGAGAGCCAAAGTTTTGTTCGATTCAAGGCGATAGAAGAAAACATGTTCATGGGTACCTTGTAGTGGGATCGATCCTTGAATTATATAATTGCAAAGCAAGCCTCTTCGATACAACTACTATCGCTGTGCCCATTAAATTTCAACTAAGACGTAAAGAGATGTTATTAAATACAACAAACTATTTTGTCTGGTGCTGCACCGATTCTGCCATCCGCCTTTCATAGTGATAATAACAATAAAAAAAAAAACATTTCAACGACGATTTCTTCTGAATATAATTCCCTCGTGGTTTATATTGGCATTTTTTTTCCTCATGAAAATAATATCATACTTTGTATTAATGGGTCATATGTTTCTACATAGCTTATTTGCTCGAAATACTGAACACAAAAGACATGCAATTCACATGAAATAAACATTTCACCCCAAAATGTTGGTCTATAACGATACCAAAACCTTTCTAACTGCCGTTCGTCTTAAGTCTAGACAGAGACATTTTTGCCATTTTTCTCCTCAATATTGATAATCAATTAATTTGGTTTCTTACAATTCTTCGATTTTCAAGATATAGCTGCGTTTTGTTTTCAAGTAGTTGTCACGCATTTTCTAAGATGTCTTTTAAGTTGTATTTTATATATATATTCCTCACATCTCGTTTTACATTTTCGTGGTGTTTCGTTTTATTTTGTTTTACTGTGCTCTCGTTCATTTTTCTGTTGTTTTTTTTAAACTTCCCCATCCTTTACAACTTACCCATTACTTCTAGCAGTAAGTTATATTTTATTACTTTGACCGTCTGCCCACTTCGATTTTGTAATTTACGTACAGAACTTCAAAAAGGTTCTACTCTCCATTTACAAAACTTTCCTTAAGATATATTCCAGCTATGTCGCGACGTTTATATATATTTATATAGACGTATATTTATTTGGAAGACAGTTTCTTTACTTGAGAGACAGCTATGTCATTTTTTTTCCCTATTTTATATAATATAATGTGGCTCTAATTAGGTTAATGTCTTTCTTTTCTTAAGTGTTTATGTCGTAATTGATGAACAATAGGATCGCATCGTTGATTTCAAGTTTCAGACGTGTCAATCACTATACTTTTGATGGCGAAAGTGACAATGAGTGTTTGTAACTTCCCACAGAACAAATATCTCCATGGACTTCGTTCTTAAAGTGCTTGTTTTGGGTTTTCTGTCATTGATGTATACCGGTGAAAGGTGTACACACGCTTATCTTTCTTTAGTTTACCTTAGTTTACCTTCGTTCACCAGGTGCTAGGATGCACATTGGTCGGTTCAGGCCTGCCAAATGTTTTGAGCTGCCATATGTTTTGCGTCATACCAGGTTTTTCTTCTCGCAATTCAAACCATTTTTAAAGATATTTGCTATGTTAGCTTCAGCCTTCCCCTACTCGTTTGTCGCTATCATTGGAAATCTGTTCCCACCAACAACTCTTACAGTGTGCTTCCTTCTTGAGCTAATGTATGTAATAATGTATATAATACATTATTATATACTATTTCTTTTTATTTCATTATTAATTTATAATTAGCTTTTATTTATTCACATATTAATTAAGCAAATATTGGTATCGCAAGTATTTCAAACTTAGCATATGTAAAAAAATACTGATACATTATTCTGATTAATGAAAACTATGAATAACCATTTACCGTATCTGTACACAATATCCCAACTTTATTTTATACACTTTTGACCTTATGGTAATATTCAGCTGCTCCATTATAAACTGGTCTGCTAGTAGAGAGCCCCTCCCCTATAGTAGTTTGTCACTAAACCCTAAGAAATTTTATAACTATATCATCCATGTTTACTGTCTATACTATTTACCCCGTTCCCTACAAAGAAAATGCCAGTGCCCTCTTAAGCTTTGAATCACTAGGTCTGATAGGATGGTCCATAAACCAGAAACAAAAAAAAACAAATAAAATCAGTGACAGTTAAAAATCTGCTTAGGATTATTTACTAGCCTGTATGGTCTGGCTAAGTCAAAATGGTTTTTTGTATTCTTCCTTTCTACTTGGAGAGTTTAAAAGTAGTTATGAAAATATGTCCTGTTGAAATGTAATTTCAGTAATTTTTTATATCTTTGGGCAGCTGAGGATTGCTCTGCATTTTATATTCGATGTAATGTTCACATTGCTTAATTAAATGGAGTCGCATGAAACGATCGTGCTGCATAAACTTTGGATATCCTTGTTGCTTATTTTGACT
>NC_068983.1:143824930-143827076 GCF_001194135.2 Octopus bimaculoides | reverse complement strand
TGTGTGTGTGTGTGTGTGTGTGTGTGTGTGTGTGTGTGTGTATGTGTGTATAGGTTGGGATCTGAAGATACGCTGTAAGGCTAAACCCCTTATGGGGAGAAACCCAGGGTAACCTCCATAAACTGGCCCTACCCCACTATACATCTTTGAGTGTGCTTCTCTTCCGGATTTATGTATTTCTTCAAACGATGTAGAGAGAGAGAGAGAGAGAGAGAGACAGACAGACAGACAGACAGACAGACAGATAGATAGATATACATATATATTTAATAAGATGCTGGGACAGACAGCATTAATTTTTAAAGTCTGTTACTTCTAACGGATTCATTTTTGCCTAATTGCTAAGTTACGAGGTTATAACATGGGTTGCCAAGCGGTTAGACACAAACACGCACGCACACACTCACACAGCACACACACATACGTGCATATACTCATACATACGCACTCATGAACACACATATATACATACACATACATTTATACACGTGCGCACGCACACACAGCAGTCTCCGACACGACACGGTTACCTTCAACCAAATCCACTCGCATGACATTGATCAACCTTCGATATTCTGTGGTAGAATATACTTACCCAAGGTGTTGCACAGCGGTAAAGAACCCAAAACTGCTACGATAAATTTCTTTACAACAATGGCTACCGTGTCTGTTTTTTTTCTTTATATCCATTCTTTATTTATTATTTATTTTTTGCCCTTTGCAACGCATTTAATGTGAGTCTTACCAGATGAAACACGTTTTACTATATAATATAGTTAGTAGATAAGAGGCTGCCGTAGGCTAAGACTTGAGAATTTATCTAATAGATAATAACAGATTACTGAGTGATAAACTGAAACTGAAAGTCAACCTATATGTAAATATCTAAATGAAGACAGAAAATACAATTTTTAGGAGTATTGACGTGCATTGTAGCAATCAATATTCTCAGATAATCTCCCTTTAGTAGACTTCTTCAGTTCATTGGGACATGCCTAAACAACTCAAAAGAAAACTTAAGATTTTTCCATCATTGTAAATTATTCTAGAATAACAACAGATAATAATCTAGGAAGGACTGAAATCAGATCGATGGAAAGCTTTTAAAACTGCAGTTGTTTCCATTGGTCAGTATATTATTATTATTATTATTATTATTATTATTATCATTATTATTATTATTATTATTATTATTATTATTATTATTATTATTATTATTATTATTATTACTATTATTATCCATCATCATCAGCAGCAGCAGCATTATTAAGGCAGCGGAAGAGTAAAATCGTTTAGCAGCATTTCTTCTGTCTATGTTTACGTTCTGAGTTCAAATTACGCCGAGGTCGACTTTGCCTTTCATCCTTTCGGGGTCAATAAATTAAGTACCAGTGAAACACTGGAGTCAATGTAATTGACTAGTACCCTCTCCCAAAATTTCAGGCCTTGTGCCTATAGCAGAAAGGATTATCATCATCATCATCATCATCATTAAGGCAGCGAGCAGGTAAAATCGTTTAGCGGCATTTCTTTTTTCCATGTTTACGTTGAGTTCAAATTCCACCGATGTCGATTTGCCTTTCGTCTTTTAGGGGTCGATAAAATTAAGTACCAGTTGAGCACTGGGGTCGATGTAATCGACTAGCACCTTCCCTAAAACCCTCAGGCCTTTACAGTAAAATTTGAAACTATTATTATTTATATTATTGAGTGAGAGAGCAATGCATGCCATCAAAGTGACACTGGGGTAAAATATACGAAGCCCATTATACCCATCATGACTACCCGTCTGATAAGGGTACACCAGGCACACGCATTCCAACCATGTGTGCGCGACATGGTGAACTCATATCAAGATAAACAGCGCATGACCTCGCAAGTGGGGGCCCAGTTAGAATTTCCTTCAGGTCGAGTAGCCCATATATATACATATATATATATATATATTCATCTTGATTGTTGTCCAATATATCGCCATAACTGATTGTTACTTACCCTCAATCAATAAACTTAAAAGTAGACAAGCATTTACATGGAAATCACTCTTGGAACATGTTGACTAAGGCATGCAACAGTCATTTGGAACAGCTTTTCACTTGGACTACATTGAACAAATCACTTCACACACCACCATCATTACCATCCT
>NC_068983.1:143823849-143824542 GCF_001194135.2 Octopus bimaculoides | reverse complement strand
CAACCTCTCCCTCTCTCTCTCTCAACCTCTCCCTCTCTCTCTCTCTCTCAGTATTATATATATATATATATTCATCTTGATTGTTGTCCAATATATCGCCATAACTGATTGTTACTTACCCTCAATCAATAAACTTAAAAGTAGACAAGCATTTACATGGAAATCACTCTTGGAACATGTTGACTAAGGCATGCAACAGTCATTTGGAACAGCTTTTCACTTGGACTACATTGAACAAATCACTTCACACACCACCATCATTACCATCCTACATACACGCGCGCACGAACTTTTTCCTTTTTTTAAAATTTTCTTCGTTTTTGTTTTTTTTTGGTTTTTTTGGTTTGTTTTTTGTTTTTTTACCTTTCTCCTTGTCATTAATGGAAATGGCCAAAGCGATAACTTAAACCTTATAATGCACAGTATCAGGATGGAGGGGAAAGAACGAGCAAGGGCGAAGAAGAGAGGACAGAGACAGACAGGCCGACCGACAGACAGACAGACAGACAGACAGACCGACAGACAGACCGACCGACAGACAGACCGACCGACAGACAAACCGACCGACAGACAGACAGAGATAGGAAGGAGAGGAAATAAGATAAGGTTGAACAAAGACGTACAGAAAAGCATAGTCTTTTCTTCTGTTTTGTTTTTTGGGGGGATTTTCGTTTGTTTTGATCTACGTTTTTT
>NC_068983.1:143805869-143823568 GCF_001194135.2 Octopus bimaculoides | reverse complement strand
ATAAAAAAAAAAAAAGGAAAGACTACATGCTGACAGAAACCGACATTACAGATAAAAAGAAAGAAGATAAAAAAAAGAAATTAAATATGACAGAAACGTTTTGATACAGATTTCCAAAACAGATTTACCACCCAGTCATTTTCTTCATATGTACGTGTATGTCTATCTGTGTGTGCATGCATGCGTGTGTGTGTGTGTGTGTGTGTGTGTGTGTGTGTGTGTGTACATACACAAATATGGGATCTGTCCAAAAACAAAAAAGAAACTTTCAAGATATCGCGCCATCTAGCTGGCGCAGCATGCCCGCGATTGCAGTGTCATATGTTGTGCATAAGCGATCTTGATTTTCATTCAAGATTGCTTATACACAACATACACGTATATCCAACTACAAATGTTAGAGCAAACATATACTTAGTGTACTTGGCTATTTGTTTGTGTGAAATTCTATTTTAAATCAGGCAAAACTTTCACGGACCGTTCTGAAATTGCAAGAGACTATGGAGCTATGTGTGGGCCGTACGCAATATCGCGAGCGGTGCGAGCATTTCAAATCGGGAAGAATATGCACCGAAGGTGATACCAAATTTGGCCGACTTCCTTTTTTTTTTTTTTTCTACTCTAGGCACAAGGCCCGAAATTTTGGGGGAGGGGGCCAGTCGATTATATCGACCCAGTACGCAACTGGTACTTAATTTATCGGCCCCGAAAGGATGAAAGGCAAAGTCGACCTCGGCGAAATTTGAACTCAGAACGTAAAGACAGACGATCTGGCCGACTTTCTACGTCGAGGGATACTGATTACATTGCAAAAGTGCATGTTGTTAGCTGTGTATGTATCTCTCTTTCACGCTTTGCCCCAGATCTGAATAATTTCATCTATTTCATTGTTTTATATGGTGTATTTGGGAGAAACTAGTTGTTTCCTACAACTCAAATGAAATTTTTTTTTCACTTGCACTACGCGTAGGATGTGTTGGTTATCTTTCGTGGAGTTATTTTGATAAACTTTCTGGGCCATTTCATAGAAATTTAGCGGCAAATAGTTTCATTTCGCAGTACAAGATCCCAACGTTACAAAACAATTGATGCGTGACACTTTGATAAGAGAATAAGTGGATTATCTCTTGAAAGAATAAAATGGTCAGATCTTGCGATTCTGAAAAATATCATCTGTGTATAATTTCACGACATATGTCTATGGCATCTTCACTGCGGGAATTAAAATTGTTAGCGGGTACCAAAGCTAAACATACATGCATAAATGCAAATTTATTCATATTTATCAAATTTCATGAGAAATTACTGGATGGCTTTTCTGCATCTTAGATTCGAAAAATTGCTGTTGTTTTATGAGATCTTAAATCAAACGGGTTTCGTTCAAAATTTCTAGGTGTCTATGTCAAAAGACCATCGAATACATTGTCCTAACGATGAGTGTTTATCTTGCAAGCTTCCTTTTTCTAAAACAAGACTTAATTTTATCAGCGAGCTCATCCTTGTGTTGTCTGCACCAGACGAATCAAGCCTTTTAATTACCTCCAACAGCCTACAGTGAACTGAAGTGAATAGTCAGAAAGAAAAATTTAACCAAGAGCAACGACATACTTTTGACACTTTAATGTATACCACGCAAGATAACAAACCAAGTTCAAATATTCTTCTTTTTTGATAGAAGTAACGGCTCCGGAAGACATATTTCAATCGAACAATTATCGATTATGTGAAAAGCATGTTTGGATCAACCAGTTTTCATTGTTGAATCTACAGCACTGCTGCATTGTTCTATAAAAGCGATTCAACAGCTCATTCAACTTCCTATATTCCAATTTCTATTGATAGGGATTCTGTTTGCAATATTGGTGTCAACGGCAAAATAGCAACAACAAAAAAAAAGATATTCGAGATTGTACTTTGTTCTATCGGGATGAATCACTACAAATGTTGAAGTGTGTGCATGAAGTTATTGATTTCACATTTCGTTTCCAAAATTATTTACATTTTGAGGACAAGGTAAATGTGTCTGGGTGATTTTAGACCAACACTTCCTATTTAAAAGAAAGCTGGTAAAGCTGCCTGCTATCGTGATCATAAAATAAATTTTTCGTTTTGGAGTGGTGTGATCAACCTGAAATATAGCATTAAGATGAGACTACAGAATTCTTAAGACTGCGACTGGGAGAATATTCTTAATGTTTGTGAAAGACGCTGATAGCAAGATTAAGCTTCGAAATGGAGTTCAGATTGTTTTGAATAACGTTAAATGATAAATCAAGTTTTTGGCAGTCCATTCGATCTCTCAAACTAAGGAATCTGAGTAATAATGATGATTCTATAAAAGACGAAGTTAATATATTTGTTGGCAGAAAAGTCACGAAACATTGATTCCTACGATGGAAAAGAAAATTTGTACAATTAGCTAAAGAAGTTCTTAAACAACTGTAACATCAGTGAAGTACTCCGACTATGCTTTGATCTTGAGTAAGAAATATTTTATAAAGCTGGCACGTTTAAATATTAACCTTTCGTTACAGGGATAAAAATTTAAATAACCCAATCACATGAACACGTAATTCACCGTAACATTGTTACAAAAAGTAAACTGTCGTGCGTGGGAAATGAAAAGAGGTTCAACTACCTTCCTCTCTCATCTGCGCCCGTCTAGTAGTAGTCACTCTGGAGATCCTGCCCTACCCTGTCACCCAATATAAGCAGCTGCTATCTCACCAACCTTAGAGCGAATTCCCTGACGTCCGTTTGCGATGCCTCGGCCGGCCAAAAGAGAACGACCCTGTTCTGTACCCCACCGCACTTCCCTTCTCACGCTTCCTCTTCTGATCAGTCCCTTGACCATTGGCGTCATAGCCCTCTTCTTCCGGCTCATCCCCACACGCCCCCCTGATCACCTCCTCACTTCACTCCATGTCGAAATCTACCACCCACCCAGGTGGGCGCCTTGCACGTTGTAATCTTCTTAAACTGGGAACCTCATTCTCTTCCTCTTCTCTACAATCATCATCCGACGAAGCGGGCATTCCATCCACAGAGATGTTGTTTTTGAAATTGACAGCCGTCACTATTCTTCTGTGCCACTGAGTTGTGCAGTGTGTCTTTGGTGGCTTGACCCAGACTTTATCTCCCTTCTTCACGAAGTCGGGCCCTCTCTCTTCTACAGGGCATCTCGATGGTTTACTCAGATGCCGCCATTCATTTTGAATATCGCTCTATGTGACACGGATTCTTCGGCCTGTCTTGATCGGGGCGACATGTTGTACCAGAACTCCGCTTTCGGCGGCGAGACATGTCCCCCTCTCCGCCATGGCCTTGATCGTTCGATGATGTCTCTCCACGATCCCATTTCCACTTGGCCCTTATGCCGCTCTGAAAAAGCGGTGCACTTTCCACCTGTCAAGCATCTCCTTCAGCGCCTCTGAACGAAATGCTGTGCTGTTGTCCATCAGCAATTCGTCGACAGGGCCCCGCTCTAAGAATACCTCGTTTAGAATACGTGTCATCTCGTCCGCAGTGCCTGTCCTCAATTCCCTCTAAATGACCATCCGGCCTGGTTCACAATCGACCATCGAGAGAAACGTTCCTTGCCGGTAGTGTGTTACATCCGCTGCTAATCATCTTCAGTTGTGCCCTACCGAAACGTTTCCCTGCTCATGCACACCCGGAGCACGTTCTGGATGCTCCATCTGGTAACGTCGGCGTCAATCCTCCTGGCGAGATACAGGGTCCTATCCACGCCCATATGATGCATGGCATGCAGTCTCCTTAGCTCGAAGTCATTTAACTGAGACACTGTGGCTACTCTTTGCTTCGATTCTTCTGGATCCCCTAACCAGGCCTTTTTTACCCTGGTCAGAGTGTCTGCCTTGTTTCTCTCTGAAAGCACAAAGACTACATTCAGCTTCAGGCCGAACTCGCCAATCAGCTCCCCTAGAATTCCTAGGCGGCGCTTCACTAGTATTTCCGAAGTCCCATTGGTTCGCACTCTCTTCTCGTCGGTGATCACCGATCCTACCCAGCCAAGCACGGTAGCCAAATCCGTCTTGATTTCGATGGCGCACAGCCACCATTTCAGGGCCAAATTCACTCCCTTCAGCACTGAGTCCAACTCAGCGACATTGATGTGGTTGTAGTCGTCTACTTTTTGAAACCAGGCGACATCCTCCACTTCGATACCTCCGATTCCAACACGATGCCTATCGCAATGTTGCTGGCATTACACCATACGGTCCTGCTATCCGATTTGGGCACATGCCAGTTCCCTCTGTCTGGGTCTTCCGCTCTCGTCCTCTCCAGGATTTCTCGCATCATCGCTTCCGACCCCTCTCCTACCTCGTCACTCCAGTTCTCCCCTTCTGCTCGTCTCTTGGTGTAAATGCATGCCGTACGCAGCCACCCCGCGATCGGATAGTGACCTACTAACGTTGATACCCAGCTCCGGGATCTCGTCCCCCCTACGAAACACCAACTCGCCTGTTCTGTCTTTCTGAAGCTTAAGCCCCAGTGCAGCTTCTCCAGCCATTGGCTCCGGTGGCTTCGCAATCAACCGAATTTCTTCAAATGTCTTACAACCTCTGTGGTAGGCACTACGTTCACTAGGATGTCATCGTCATCTATGTAGGAACCGGTGGCCTTTCTTATCCTATCACCTTTCCCAGGATGGATTTGAGCACTGTCACCATGATCTTCGGCGCAGAATTCAGCACAAAACCCAGCCTTGTCAGATAATATGTCCGGCCCTTGTATCGCACCAGTTGATACTGCTACATTTTGTCGCTCACATGGAGCTGCCAATATGCCGACTTCAAGTCTACGATCGTCGCCGCCTTAGTCGACTGCTTTCATACGCGCAGCGTCTCATCGGATACGTCGGTCGCTTCGCCACTTGTGTGGCACGATACATGGCTGTTCATCTCCCAAAAGTCCTCTACCGGTCTAATTTTGCCCTTTGTTGGCTGCATCACTTCTATTAGAGGGAGCGCTCCGCTCACCACCTCCTCTTTCCACGGGATAAGGACATCTTCCTTATCCACTTCTCTACCTCTTCTTCAAACTCGCCCCATGCGTGTCCTTTCAGGATATGCTGGTAGCAGCTCACCTTGTTCTTCAGCCTCAAGGGTCCCTCTTTCCAGTGCCACTCTATCGTCCATCGCTGACCATGTAGCCTGGCCACAACTTTGACCTTTCGAATCCAGGCTACAACGTCACCTTCGCCATAGAAAGGTCTGATGACATCACTACCGATCCTTATCTTCGCTGCCATCATATATCGTGAGGGCAACGACGTCTGCATACAATTGCCGAAATAGCTTGTCGTGCGTGGGAAATGAAAAGAGGGTCACCTACCTTCCTCTCTCGTCTGCGCCCGTCTAGAAGTAGTCACTCCGGCGATCCTGCCCTACCCTGTCACCCAGTATAAGCAGCTGCTATCTCACCAACCTGAGAGCGAATTCCCTGACGTGCGTTTGCGATGCCTAGACCGACAAAAGAAAACGACCCTATTCTGTACCCCACCGCACTTCCCTTCTTACACTTCCTCTTCCAGTCAGTCCCTTGATCATTGACACCATGGCCCTCTTCTTCCGGCTCATCCCCACATATACATTTGGGAAAATATGTCATAGTGCCAGGAAAAACGGAGACCTTATGACACCACTCTGCCACTCACACTTACGCAATTACAATCTCCAATTCGAATGATTTTCTTAAAAGACAGTTATTAGAGCTCAATATCAATCGTTTAATAAAATAAACCTTTCGCATGGACAGTTGTATGCTGCTCTGTCAAGAACTATACAATGTCCTGTATATATGGTCACAATAGCGAAAAAATGAAATGAACATGGTGTACATTAATTTTTCCCTGTGTTAAGAATGTCTTCTTAACATTTATATCATCTGGACTCTTAATTCGTATAAAATTATGTACACATCATATGCGTTACTACTTATTTATTTTTGAAATCTATTTCATTTTTTAGTCATCTTATTATTTATCATCATCAGTTAAAACAACAATTGCTACTGAGTGAAATGAAAGACACACACACACATGCGTGCGCGCGAGCACGTTTAAACAGGCATGCAGATAGATAGATAGATAGATAGATAGATAGATAGATAGATAGCTTTCGAAAAATTCTAACTAGACTACGACCCAGGTGTGCGGTCCTTTCACTAACACTAAGTAGAATTTTCTCCCAGTTGCAGACCTAAGAATTCTGTGGTCGCATATTCATGCTATATTTCAGCTTGATCACACCATTCTAAAACGAAATGTTTATTTTATGATCACGATAGCAAGTAGCTCTACCAACTTTCTTTTAAATATAATGTGTTAGCCTGAAATCATCAAGACACACCTTGTCGTCAAAATGTAAATAATTTTGGAAACGAAATGTGAGATCAATAATTTCAGTATATGAATATGTAGAGTGCATGTTTATGAATATAATGAAATAGCTTGCATGCATAAAAGTATTTCAATGCATACGAATTTTTTCAAAAGAAAAACTGATACCTTTGTAAATAAAATACGTATCTATTTGTACATCAACGTCTCCGTGTGTGCGAACGCGTGTATGATGAATATATGTGTGTGTGTGTGTGTGTGTGTGTGTGTGTGTGCGCGTGTGTGTGTGTGTGTGTGTGTGTGTGTGTGTGTGTGTGTGTGTGTGTGTGTGTGTGTGTGTGTGTGTGTGTGTGTATATATGAGCGGGTACCTAAATGAAACTGAAATTTTGCAATGTTATTATGTTCACTTAGTTTTACAGGTTTACACTTTTATCGCCTTCAGAGTATTTGGATCTATTTTAAAACGGGGGCTCCAGTTTTCATTTGTTTTATGTAGTGTTTTTGGTACCGAAAGACTTTCAAACTTCGTATACTTATCTATTTTGTGTTATAGAACAGAAAAAAAATTTTGTATTCGAATTTATTTCATGTAAAAAATTGTCTTATTTCGATAATTTCTACTAATCACTGACGTCTATTCAGTTGAAAACAGTTAGCGCTGTAACGGTGTATATCGTATTAATCCCCTAACCCTAACTCTAACCCCAACTAGACTGTTAACCCTAACCCTAACCCTAACCTTAACCCTAAAACTAACTCTAACTCTAGAATCCGAACTCTAAAATTGTTACACACATAGATACGCACAGCGTAATTTATTATATAAACAATATATGCGTATAAATTACGATTAAACCGGATGAAATATGTCACAGGGAATAATATTTTTATGACCGCCCAGCAGTAACTCTATTCAGCTGAATAGACGTCAGTGATTGGTTGAAATTACAGAAATACGACAACTTTAACATGGAATAACTTGCGAATTCCTTTTTTTTTTGTTAAGAAGACTAAGAGTAAAAGATGTTTTATATGACACATTCTACCAGTGTCCCAAGTTTCAAAGTGTTTCGTTAGTGTTTCGTTAAGAAAATACTGGTGCCCCCGTTTTGAAATAGATCCGAGTATTCTCCATTTGAAGCAACGCATCAGTCGAGGTGCGTTTTCCACTTTTTGAAACAGTGCTGGAACTCTTGCGAAGTGATGCCTTTTAACGCCTCCGTAGTTTTGTTCTTCACCTCTTCCACATCTGCAAATTCCGTAGCACCAGCTTTCGTCGCCAGTGATGACCTTCGAAAAGAGGTCCGGATCAACTTTCAACTATTCTTTCAGTTCACGACATGTATTCAGTCGTGACTGCTTTTGATCTTCCGTGAACAAGCGAGGCTCAAATTTTGCTGCAACTCTTTTCAATCGCAATTCCTCGCTCAAAATTCGTTTGCAGGAGCTCCAGGACACACCAATCATATCAACAACTTCATCAATTGTTCAGTGACGGTCCTCCAAGATCAGTTCATGAATTTTCGTGATGTTTTCATACGTTCGGTATGTCGACGGTCGTCCTGAACGAGATTGGTCTTCAAGTGACAAGTGACCATTCCTAAAACGTGAAAACCACTCGTATACTTGTGTTTTGCTCATGACAGCGTCCTTGTAAGCTGCTTAAAACATGAGAACTGCTTCAGCCGCCGTTTTTCCCAGCAGAAAACAGAATTTCACGGAAGCACGCTGTTCCTTCGTTTCAGCCATCACAAAAGTCGACGAACAGGAGAGAAACACTGCAAAACATAGACGCACCACGTGGCAGCACGACCTCACCTGATGACGCCGGTTGGTAGATTGATGCCTGAAAGTTGCATAAAGTGGCTTCTAGCAGAGAAAGTCCGAACTACAATGGGCTTATCCCACAGAGGACGTTTCCGCTTACTTTTGGATACCCCACTCGTACACATACACACATACATACATACATACATACATATATACATACATACGTATGTGTGTGCATGTATAAACTAAAAAGTGCTAAGAGAAAATCATTCAAAATTGTCAGTGACATGAATTTGGAAAACAAAGTAATGGGGATTTATGGAAAGCCACATACATTAAATTTTTGATTTATAAAAACTTCCTCATGAATAAAGAAGGAAAACAAAACATTAGTGGCAATTGTTAGCAATTCTGAATGAGAAACGAAGATAAAATGTTGGTGGAACATTCCCAGCAAACATCTCAGGTTGGATACTCTTGTTTGGGACACACAAAAAAAGGAATGTACCACCATAGAAGTCAGCTGCCCTCCTGATGTGAATATCTCTTCAGAAATCAAATAGAAAGAGGATAACCACAGACAGCTACTTCAAAATCTCCAGCTTCTCTACCCAGATTATAAATTCACATTTATATCAATAATAAATGGCGCACCTGGCTTTGTCAGTTAATGTCTAAGTGACAATCTGGACAAAACTAGGGTTTTTAGGGAAAAAAATCAACTAGCTAACTCGCACATTACAAATACACACTGTAAGCAGAACAATGCAAAACTTTTCTCAAGTTCAAAATTTGATTGTTTGTGTTGTTTACATTCCAATGACAAAGTTTTGTATCTTTGTTAGAAATCCAATTCCTTCCTAACTGGAATTTTTCAAATAAGTAAAACTACAAGAGAGATATATACATCGATGCATATAGTAAATAGCTGCACATGAACATAGAAAGTACAATTTTAGTTCACCGCTGAAAGTGTACAAGTCAATACATAGTGTTTTAAATTTATATCCACATAGATTAAATAAACGGAGAAAATGGACTTCAAATATACCACAGATATACATCATATGTGTATGTATATGCTTCACTGACAATCCACCTCGGCAGCCGCAATTTAACAAAAGGGAGTGACTCATTTACTCATACAAGAGTTGTTGATATCGCTAGTGTTTGATATATAAACTGAATAAAAACAAGGGGCATAGCTCTTACAAATGAACAATAAAATATAGAAAAAAACATGTTGAATAACATGGTTGTAAGCCCCTGTTACCAAGCCATATTTGCAAGTGATTATAACTTGGTAACATGCACTATGTGGTCACTAATCATTATAGGTACCTATGTATTCATGAGTACTTGGTGGTACCTCAGCTGCCTATATTTTTAACATTGATTCCAACATCTGTTGGAATCAAGAGCATTTCATCACTGTTTAGTGTTATTGAAATTTCCTTCACTTCTTCATCTGTTTGAAATCTCAACTCAACCGTGCCAAAATGTCTTCCTAGAGTAACATAGGATTTTTTTTATACTCCAGAACAGTTTAAAGCACTTTTCAATTCAAGCCTACATCACTCACTCAAACTGCCACGTTTTCAGTTCAATGCATTTGTATATTATTGTTTTACTTTAGATTTCCTCTTGAATTTGTTACTGTGTATCTAGGTATATTTTTCAGTCATTTTTGGTGAGATTAATTTTTGAAATTCTTAGTTCTTTCAGCAAAAAAGAACTGCCTCTAATTTTCTAAATGCATTTGAGCATTTTCAGTTTGTTTGCAAGCCTTGCTGTTCAGTTTTTATTGTATAAAAGTTTGAACTGATGGTGGTGATAGTGGTGGAAGCCATATTCATTTCAATTTTCTCTTTATCTTGTTTATCATTGTTGTTGTTCTTTTTGCTCGTATTTGTAGCAGTTTGAGGCGTGGCAGTAGTGTTGTCCTCATGTTTCTTTCATTGGTGTTGTTTTTGTCATTGTTGTTATTGCTATTAATATTCATACATTCTCAGTTAACATCTTGTTTTGGTTGTTGTTGTCGCCATTGCTATTGCTATTCATACATTTTCTGTTAATTGTAGCAGGTAGAGGTGGGAAATTATTTTCATAATGTCTCTTCCAAAAGCCATCTCTTGCCTCGATTTTAGAAGCAATATTGATTTTTTCTTAGCATGTACATTCGCTTTTTAAAATTTCGAAACTCACCTAGAAGAGAAGAAATTTTTACAAAGCAAACTTGACCTCAGAAGATGGTAGTTGACTTAAAGACAAACTGGTACAATAAAAACCACAATAACTTGCAGCACAACAAAATTCAATAACAACTTATTGCACCAAACGATGTCATTCCCTTGTAATAAGAATAATATTAATAATATTGGGTTGGTGCATAATTATTGTGGCTTTTTTTCAACAAATTGTTTTCAACAAAAACAATAACAACATGTAACAAAAGTATCTTTAAATGATTATTCCGGAGCATATTCACCATCTACGTCAATTACTGCTTCCTATTTATTTGCTTGGCAGTCGGTCAGACCGTCATTTAAAGGTGTTTTTGTTAAATTATGCACTAACCCAATAATAATAATTCTTTTATTTTTTTAATCATTCAGTGAGATATCAATATCAGCAGTGAGAAAACTGGATTGTCAGAATGAATGAGTCAAGGAAGTACATAGTGTAATTATTATGTATTATAGGTTATATATAATAAATATATATATATATAACATGTATGCACATTATTTTGACACATTACTATGAGAGACTATAATTAAATATAAATCATAATTAATTATAAATCACAGGTGGCCCTAACTATTGACCACCAGTGGGGAGTTAGGAAGACGGCGTGAGGAAAGTTATTTTTTTATTTATTTTATTTTTTGTTTTTGTTTTATTTTATGTTGTTTTTTTTATTTCTGTTATTGTTTCTTTCAGTTTTTCCCCTCATAAAGTGTTGAATGGTTTTACAATTGCAAAAAAATTTCAACTGCGAAATAAGTTTGTGCTTTTACAAGAAAAGTCAATTCACTCAGCACAAAAAGCTAAAACTTACTTTGTCGAATAATACCTGATCTATTGAGTACCTTCAGTGGACAACATTCTGTTGTAAGTATTCAGGCCAGGTCTCCAGTCTGAAATAAATTCTTTTTCAAACTACTTTTACCCATGTAAAATGTCAAGGATGGTGCCCTACTTCCTTTGTCTAAGCCATACAAAAAGGAAGTATAATGGGTTAATGTGTTTGGGAAGGATACAAAATAACTAAATTTGAAAGGGAAAAAAAAAACACAAAGAAAAATATTGTATTAATATTTGTTGTTGGAATTGAATCCTATCTATATACAGTGAGATCCACGGAAAATGCAAAAGCCTTTTTTTCCACGGGCGCACTAACAACACACATCACGTTACTCTACATACACATTTGTAAGGGAGGTAACTCAGAAAAACATTTATAAATCATTAAACGAAAAGGAGAGCATTTTTTTTCTTTTTTTTTTTCATTTGTGTAAAAAACAAATTCATCATTTAAAAGGGTTATATATTTTTAAAAAATTTTGCGTCATATTGCAGTAGAATTTTTTCAACAATACACATTTCGGTTATGAAGTTTGACAAAATATTAAAATCAAACTATTTCGCAGAGTTATGTGCCTTGATTTTACAATCATAGACGCAGCCTCAAACTCTATAAATTCAATAACAACGCCTTCAAATTAAGACCTGTTGTGCTGACACTGATATCTTTGCTAAAGAAATGTTTCACTATGTGCACAAAAATTTAAAGTATATAACTCGATCTTATTTATTGAAATATTATTCCTAATAGAAATTTAGAATTAGAATTCTTTGTAACTTCGAAATTTGTCGTGAAAAACAAAAAGGTGTAGAATTCATGGAGATTAGTGGTAAGTTTGTGCTTTTACAGGAAAAGTCAATTCACTCGGCACAAAAAGCTAAAACTTACTCTGTCAACTAATACCTGGTCCATTGAGTACCTTCAGTGGACAACATTCTGTTGTAAGTATTCGGGCCAGGTCTCCAGTCTGAAATAAATTTTTTTTCCAACTACTTTTACCTATGTAAAATGTCAAAGAATATGTCCTACTTCCTTGTCTAAAGCCATACAAAAAAGGAAGTATCATAGTTTAATGTGCTTGGAGAAGGATACAAAGTGCCTAAATTTGAAAGGAAAAAACAAAACACAAAGAAAAATATTGTATTAATATTTGTTGTTGCAATTGAATCCTATCAATATAATTTAAAATTCTCTAACAGAGAGATCCACGGAAAATGTAAAAAGTTTCTTTTTTTTCACAGGGCGCACTAACGACAATGTACCACCGCTACACTACTTGCACATTTGTAAGGGAGGTAACTCAGAAAAACATTTATAAATCATTAAATGAAAGGAAAAGCGTTTTTTTTTTTTTTTTCATTTATGTAAAAAAAACCAATTCACCATTTAAAAGGGTAATATTTTTTTAATTTTCTTTGCATCATAACGCAGTAGAACATTTGCAACAGTACACATTTCGGTAATGAAGTTTGACAAAATATTAAAATCAAGCTACAACAGATTGCAATAAGCATGGATGGAGGAATTAAAATATATTTTAAAAAATAAGACAATAACATTAGAATATGATTGGTTTTTATTTCCTTCTATATATCACAGCAGTAGGAATTTTTTTTAAAAAACAAACAGAAAATAATAGAATTTTTATACCTATTAAAAGTTTTCCAATTCTTAATGCATCAAAATTGACTGAGCAATCAAAGAAATTATAAAAATCTAAAGTTTTTTCACAATGAAGAATGTAAATTGAATAAATGCATTATTAAAAATTGTTCCCTTCAAAAGCAAACACAAACAAACAGACATGTAATAATAAAGAACAGGCAAAATAAAATACTGGTGGTGGTTTCAATAATCCAATTGAATAATTCATACAACTAACATACCAGTCATATATTGCAATCTTTTACAGAGTCCAACCAGAAGGTTTTGACAATCCCTTGGTCCAAGTACAAATATTTGTAAATTATTTTTTGGGTAGGACTCCTTGCTTTTTTAGTACATGAATATTTTTTTGGGGTGGGGGGGATCTTTGTTATAAAAGATGTACTTTCCATTTTCACATGGGAAGTAACTACACGTGACTACCAGATAATTTTCATGTCACTTCTGTTTCTTTTATGTATTATATTTATATATTAATTATATTGATAATCCATACAGAAACTCTAAAATATCAACAAAGCAAACAAAAATTTTAGACGCTACCAACAAAGAGATAAATACAGAGGATATTTCAATTCTTCATCCACTTTTCTCTCTCCATGCTAATACTACAAATACTTCTTTAAACAACTTTTAAGAAACAAAATTTTTTTCAATAGAAATGGGGTTATTTTTACCTAATGAAAAATAATACCTGAAAAAAAATGATGATTAAAAATTCAATTTGGTATAAGAATAAAAACAATTCACTGCTTCCACCAAAATTAATACAATCTTTCTTAACAATCAATCATTCTGTTTCGCCATTTACAGTTGGAGTTGCATCCTGCTTTTGCAACTCAAGTGCAGCTTCAAGTGCAGCTTCAAGTTGCTCTTGCTGTTCTCGTCTCTCAGCAAATTTACTCATCATTGTTTCATATATCAGGAACGTGATGCAGCATGCAGGAGTAACTCGTATCAGATTAGGCACAAGCCCTTTATAGAATCCATAGGCACCTTCATGCCTGAAATTCAAAAACAAAACCATTAAAATCAATACTCAGCTTATTGAATGAGGGAAAAAATAATCATAACTAATTTTATGTCAGAAAAACAGACAAAAATAATTCACTACAAACCAATACATGAGAAATGATTATATCAAATTACATTCATATTTGATATTTCAGATTTTTTTTTCTATACAAATAACGATATCAATTATTGTAAAAAGGTGTTAAATGATAGGTACTAAGGCTTTAGTCACTGATTCAATGATATTTACTGAGATATGAGCATTCTTCTCTCACATCTGAACTTCTAATACTCTCTCTGTTTCTAATATCATAATTGTGCATAATAATAATAATAATATATTTTACCAGTTTCACTTTGATAGCATGCACTGCTCTCTCACTCAATAATAATGATAATAATAATAATAATAGTTTCAAATTACGCCACAAGTGCAACAGTTTCGGAAGACGGTGTGAGTTGGTTACATTGACCCCAGTGTTCAACTGGTACTTATTTTATCAACCACAAAAGGATGAAAAGTAAAGTTGACCTTGGCAGAATTTGAACTCAGAACATAGCAACAGGCACAATACCGCTAAGCATTTTGTGCTAACAATTCTGCCAGCTCACCAAATTAATAATAATAATAATGATAATAGTTTCAAATTTCAGTACTGGGTCAGCAATATTTTAAGGGGAGGGGGAAATTAATTACATTGATACCAGTGCTTAGCTGGTACTTATTTTATCAACCTCAAAAGGATGAAAAGCAAAGTTGACCTTGGTGTAATTTGAATTCAGAACATAAAGCTAGAACTATCACTAAGTTTTGTGTCCAGTGTGCTAACAATTCTGCCAGCTCATAACAACAACCACAGTAATAATAATCCTTTCTACTATAGGCACAAGGCCTGAAACTTAGAGGGAGGGGACTAGTCGATTACATCAACCCCAGTGTTTCACTGGTACTTAATTTATCAACTCCGAAAGGATAAAAGGCAAAATTGATCTCAGTGGAATTTGAAATCAGAATGTAGCAACAGGTGAAATACTGCTAAGCATTTCATCCCGTTTACTAACGACTCTGACAGAAGAGAAGAAGAAAAAAAGGAAAAGCAGAAAAAAACTATATTCACTATGCAACACAACATCCATTGTCTTACAAAATCAAAAGAAATATTTGAATTAACATTAAATGAAGAACAAACAAAAGAAATTTTTTTTTCCTTCTTTCACTGGTTTAGTCAGGAATAACATATGCCAGTAGTCCAACCCATGCCAGTATGAGACATGGACGTTAGATGATGATGACGATGAGGAGGAGGAGGAGGAGGAGGAGGAGGGGAGGAGGCCCTTATGTCTTTCTCAAGCCCTCTGAGACTGAGATTAACATGGTTACACTTGCCAAGTTGCAAATCAACAGCTGCAGAAAAATATGTGCAGAGAAGTATTTTAGTGGCTGACAGTCCAGGTATGAAGGACTAAGCATCGTGTTTATGGTGGTGACCCAGCAAGGTGTAGACACAGTATTGGTGACAACAGTGGCAGTTCTTGAGTGGAGGTAACAGCCAACACCAAGATGAAGAGGTCACTGTCTTGGCAATGAAATAAAGCATAAAGGGGAGACAGTAAATCTGTGGGCCAGAAGTTAAAATATGATTGAGTATGGCTCCCTGGCATTATATGTTTCGGAGATTCTAAGTTCGATAAGCAAATAATCAAGGGAGAATGATAATAGCGATGCAAAAAAATATAGCTTTAATTTAGAAACTCTCTATTTTAAAGTTATACTGGTAATTTTAATTTTTAAAAAATTGTTTTTTTTTTTGACGTTATCCAATTCAAGGGAGATTACTCTTTTTAACGACACACCTATTTCAAGGGAGATAACATTTGTTAGACTTTTACAAATTAAAAGATTTAAATTTCATAAAAACATTCCAATAAATGAAGATTACAAATAATTTGAAAGTAATGTTTAAAAAAATATCTAATTTGTTTCGACTACGTAGAACGTTATCTTCCATAGCATAACAGACTTTATTGACTGTAGACCAGAGTATATCTCGGTTTGCATGGTTTTTGAACATATAAAACTGTAATAGATAGCTGACTATTCAATCATCAATCATCATTTAATGTCCATGTTCCATGTTGGCATGGGTTGAACTATTTGATAGGAGCCGACGGGTCAAAGGACAGCATCGTGCTCCACAGTCTACTTTGGTATGGTTTTTGTGACGTCCACCTATAATAATAAGAGCTAACAAATACAAAAATTATTTTGGAGAACTAGTAAAAGTGGGATACAGCCATTTTGGAGAAGTAGAGAGGGATCTGAGATGGCACAAGTGCTTTTCATAAATTAACATCAGGAAAAGATGCCACTGTGCCTGAAGTGCAGAGTATTTTATCCTGCACTGGTCATAAGAGCAAAAAAATATGGAAAAGAGACGTGATCGATAACTAAAAACTTAGGAGAACACAAAGTAGTATAAAAAATGCTTATTAGGAATGACTAAAGCTGGAAAGTTTGAGAATGGATAGAATAGTAAGCAATAAATAGTACAAGATATCATAAAACATATTATGAGAAAATAGAGCTGGAAAAAGCATGCAGTTCAAACAAATAACAAGAGAGAGACAAAACTGTGTAGAGAACAGAGACTGAAGAAAAGAGGTTTGCTACATCAGGAAAGACAGGACAACATAAACAGATGAAATAGATAATTTTATGAGTATTACAGGGAGAAAAACAGCACAGAATGATTCCAACTGACACCTACTTAAAGATGTCCTCGCATAACAGTGAACAAATAATGGCTGAATATGATGAATGATGATGGCGATGAATGAAAGATGTAGAAACTGGCTGCTGAATATTATTGGCTGATCTTTGTACTGTTTCAATTTCTAAATCAGAGAGATATTTTACCATTCCTGATACACAACACTTAATTTATAAGTTCTTCTCCTCTGAGATTAAATACCCCCATACATTCCAAATGTTCAGCATTCTTTTCCAGAATTCTCATTTCTTTGGTTCTGCTTCTTAAGTAGCCTTCCATTACTTTCTTGTTGACTTCTTTGTCAACACTACTTTTCACATAACAAAAACAGGATGATGATCAGGCCTGTGCTACTGAACTACAAAGTACCTATGAGGCAAGAAACCTTCACCAAAGGCTCAAGTCTCATTGCACTGTTGTTTTGTAAATTTAAGTTTGGCATAAAACATTTATATGAGGCTACTGACTTTAGGTTTACACTACCACCAGTGTTTTATGGAAAGATCATTGTTATGAGGGTTTTATTTTTATCATTATTATCATTATTATTATTATTCTTATTATTATTATTATTATTATTATTATTATTATTATTATTGGCATCACACATGGAATCCACGCTTCAATCATCACTGGTGAGTTTCTTCTAATTTTGCTTGTCCTTTGCTGTTTTTGGCTGCTGAAATTGTAACTATTGTTTGGCAGATATATCCAAGTGTCTTCTAAAAGAGTTTCATTCACCCCATTTCAATCACAGAATGAGCTCTTGTGGCCAATAAAAGAAATCATTATTATCATTACTATTGAACAGAAAAGCTGAACACTTGAGAGAAAAGCTGAACACTTGAGAGAAAAGCTGAACACTTGAGAGAAAAGCTGAACACTTGAGAGAAAAGCTGAACATTAGAAGCATCAGTTGTGGCGTGCAAGAGAGACGATTGCGCTGGTATGGACATGTGGTGAGAATGGATGAGGATAGCTGCGTGAAAAAGTGCCACACCCTAACAGTTGAGGGAGCCCGTGGA
>NC_068983.1:143802763-143805512 GCF_001194135.2 Octopus bimaculoides | reverse complement strand
CGGGTGGCACATAAAAGACACCATTTCGAGCGTGGCCGTTTTCGTGCGGGTGACACGTAAAAGCACCCACTACACTCTCTGAGTGGCTGGCGTTAGGAAGGGCATCCAGCTGTAGAAACTCTGCCAAATCAGACTGGAGCCTGGTGTTGCCATCCGATTTCACCAGTCCTCAGTCAAATCGTCCAACCCATGCTAGCATGGAAAGCGGACGTTAAACGATGATGATGATGATGATGATGATGATGTGGTTTGTTCCAGATGAGTTTACTATTAAAAGGGAGAACATTTTGTCTAGATTAAACTAAGTAACTAGATTAAACTAAGTGAAATTGAGGAACTTGAGTGAAAAGTATCATAAAATAAAGTTCTGAAAGTATTTAGTCATTGATAGCTATGTATAATAAGTACTATTTCAATTCAAGACACAAACTAATTAAGTTGAATTCAACATTCTACAAAGTTTTCTTATAAAGATAAAATAGTTTGTAGTTGAAAAAAAGGAAGTACATTTCATTATTATATTATCATTACTAGTGGTATTGATGCAGCATTCCAGGTAAGTCCTTTCCAAGTACTCCATTAACTAAGACATAGTAAAATAAAATAGATTTTTTTTTTTCTGATTTCTGCACAAATATGAAAAAGATGTTGCAAGCAAGCAGTGTAAACCATCACAAAATACCATATCTTATTAACAATCTTTTCAAGTCACTGTAAGAGCATCAAAGTAAGAGTATAGTAGTTGAAGCTGCGAGTAATAACAGCCAAGTCTTCATTAAACCACATCCTATTACCTTAAAGAAGTAAGTACTTATTGAGTATTATAATTCTAGATGGCACTATGCTTGAATAAAGGATAGATGATCAGAGGTGGGAGGCTTTTTATCACAGGTTTGCTTCATCAGAGATGATTTGAGACTAAACAACAACAATATGGCTTCAGGTTTATTCCACTTCATAGCAACTCGGGCAGGTGTCTTTTACTAGAGCCCTGGGCTAACCAATGCCTTGTGAATGAATTTGATGGACAGAAACTGTGTGGAAGCCCATCAGACAGACAGACAGGTAGGTAGGTAGGAAATAGGCAAGCAAGCAGTCAGGCAAACATAGATGTCTGTACCTCCATATCTGTGTTTGTCTTTGTTACCCCCACCCACCCCACTAGACAAATGCTGTTGGTTGGTTTGTGTACCTGTAACTTAGCTGTTTGGCAAAAGGGGCCAATAGAATAAATACAAGACTTTAAAGCAAAAAAATAGTACTGGGGTTAATTTGTTCAATTAAAATCATGGTGCTCCAGTATCGCCACAGTCCAATGATTAAAACAAGAAAAGGATAAATAAAAGTCTTCCTTGCAGGTCAGCACCTTCAATTTAACTGAAGATAGGCTTTGTCGGGAAATTCAAAATTGGGACAGGAAGATTTCATTGAGAGCAAGAGGTATCAACTAACTCAAACAAATTACACCATTATATCTAAAACTACCTTCAAAAGTGTTGTTTACCCATTTGTTAAGTATATCAAATAGTTTAGTATGTTTCTGTCTTTCTTTCTTTCTTTCTTTCTTTTCTTTTATTTCTGTTCTGTACAGTCTTGCACACTGGTCTATTTTTGAACAGTTCCTGCAGCATTTTTTTCGACTTCTTTTACTTCTGTGTCACTGAACTGCAGCCATGCTGGACCACTGCCTTGAAAGGTTTAATTGAACGAATCAAGCTCAGTACAGGGATGTAAACAAACCAACACCAGTTGCCAAGTAATGGTTAGGGACACACACATACACACACACACACACACACACAGAGGAGATATCAAGATATAAACAAAAGTTAATATTCTTAGTTCCTATTAATTGCAGAATTGTTAACGTTGGGCTAAATGCTTGGCAGCGTTTTGTCTGTCTTCACATTCTGAGCTCAAATTTCACCATTCAACTTTTTGGGGGTTGATAAAGCCAGTGTTTCATAAAAGCACCCACTACAATCTTTGAGTGGTTAGTATTAGGAAGTGCATCCAGCTGTAGATATTTAACCCGGGGAGCTCTCCAACTGACATGATATGGAAACAGGTATGGAACCCAGATATCAAAACAGATATGGAACCTGGGCAGCTCTCCAACTGACCAGCTTTTGTCAAACTGTCCGATCCATGCCAGCATGGAAATTGGACATATGATGATGATGATGATGATGATGATGATGATGATGATGATGATGATGATGAGCACCAGGGTCAATTTAATTGACTTAGCCCCTACCTCAAAACTGCTGGCCTTGTGCCAAAATCTGAAATCAATATTAGTTCCTACACACATTTCATCACTATGGTTGTTTAGACAACCCCAGCACTGAGTGTTCCAAGAGCATATGGATGCTTAACCAGAAATGATCATCAGGGTACACTTTATTGTATTAATATACTGAAAACTAATGTGGAGGCACATGGCTCAGTGGTTAAAGCATCAGGGTCATAATCATGACCTGAAGGGGGAGGAGGAGGAGGAGAGGGGGGGATTTGCAAACTGGAATATCATACTGATGAGGAAATGAAAAGTTTTCACTTTTCTAAGCCAGAAACGCGTCTATGATTAACTAAGACTGGTTAGTTTCGTTATTTTGCCTTTGTGAGTTACAAGTATTGCTATCTGTTGGAGTTTCAGCACTTTAGCTGCTATTTCTGAACTTCGGTATGTGGTGAAGCAACTGTTGGTGATCCCTTAATTATATTTATATATAAATATACATACATA
>NC_068983.1:143799380-143802320 GCF_001194135.2 Octopus bimaculoides | reverse complement strand
TCAAAGCCCTTCTCACAGTGGAATGTAGTCAGTGTTATGTGTGTGCATGCGGAGGTGTGGGAGACAGTCAGATGGTCAGACAAACAGAAGGATATAAGGCTCAAATACAGTTCTTGACAAGGGTTTTATTTATTGACCCTGGGAGGATAAATGGCAAAGTTACCTTTAGCAAGATTTGAACTCTGAGCACCAAAAGCCAGGAAGGACAAATACTAAACATTCTATCCAACACTCTCAATATTCCATTTAGTATGTATGATTCATCATGAGAGAGAGAGAGAGAGAGAGAGAGAGAGAGAGAGTGTGTGTGTGTGTGTGTGTGTGTGTGAACGCACACATATGCATATGTGTATGAGGATGACAGGTGGTAAGCTGATGACATAGGTCTAAAATGTTACATAAGTAGGAATGTGTAAAGAGAAAGGGGGGGGAGGATGAGATATCTAAATGCAAGACAGCGACATCAAACAGCCTGGTGTGCTACAATATCACAAGTATAAAGTATGAAAGAGAGAGAGGGGGAGGGCCATGTATAAGGGTAACATATCTTCTAACAAAATCAATAAGATTGATCTTAATATGTTACATCATCATAAAAAAATAAGTAATAGCAGCAATACATTAATCGGTCCAGGAATCAAATCCAAAAGATTATGCAGTTCTATATTTTAAGAGATGAGGAATCACGTACACTATTTACATTTAATGGATATTTGTCCTCATCTTGTAATAATAATAATAATAATAATAATAATAATAATAACAACAACAACAATAACAATAACAACAACAACAACAACATCAAAAAATACCTTAGGAATGAGAACCCAGGTTCGAAATTTCCCCCAAGATACCTGATGAAGGCCGGAGGGTATATCAACCGAAAAGTTGTGTTAACAACAAGATGAGGATAAATATCCATCCAATGTAAATAATGTCCAAAAGCTTATGACTGTGAGGTTGAACATCCCTAGCTATTTAGCTACATGCCTTCCAACAGTACAAGATTTATTACCAAATAATTATGCAAGTGTTAAATAAAACTAGTCTCACCATCTTATAAAAATAACTTTTATGTACTTAATAAACTGGTTTCTTACATAGCTCAGAGCTTTTACAAGCTCTAGATTCATTACCATGAGTAGTTGCCAAATATAAAAAGAATCCTGTCAGAAAAGTTAATTAGGAAAGATTTGAATTTAGATATCAATAATTACTTAAAATAAACAAACAAACAAACAAAGACAACAACAACAACAGCAACAGTGGAGTGCAACTTCCAGATTATAAGTGGATAAGGAAAGTGAACAGAGAGAGTTACAGAGGAGTTAAAAAGCTCAACTAGTACTTATTTTACCCACCCCAAAAAGCTGAAGGTCAAAACCGACCTTGGCAGAATTTGAACTCAGAACATAAAGATAGAATGCCCAACATGCTAATGATTCTGCCAGCTTGCCACTGTAGTAGTAGTAGTAGTAGTAGTAGTAGTAGTAGTAGTAGTAGTAGTAGTAGTAACAATAATGGCTGATTGCTACCTAGCTTAGATACCAGGAAACCCCAAAATGGCAGAAATTCAAATGATAGTGCTCATGGGAACTGCCCATATCCTACGTAAAATACTGCCTATGTAATCTCAAATTTTAAAGCAAACACATAATTTTCTTATGGTTTCTTAAACATTCTCTAGAACAACACTATGTACAAAACCAAATATATGGCACCCTATGCATAACACCAACATAAACTTCTAACTTATTGTCTCTTGAGGTCTCTGGGTGAGACTTGGAGCTAACTTGTACAAATGCAAAGCAAAAGTCAAACATAAAATAATAATGATGATGATGATGATGATTGTACGATATAACGTGGAATTATATTCGTGTTCCTACATATCTAACATGCATCTATATTTGTTAACCTGTTGCAAGAAAGAGCAACAAAATTTTCCTTAGTCAACATCCAACCACATGAAAAAACAGAAAGAACACAATGGATAATGTTTCAGAGACACTCTTAAAGACACGGGATGGTTATGTGTAGAACACCTATGATCAAAAGAAAAAAAACCCTGCTCAAGCAGTGCTGGCAAGGAAGGCTAGTGGTAAATCACATCATCATCATCATAATCATCATTTAACGTTGTTTCATACTTTTTCTACTTTGAACTCATTGTTTACAATGTAGACAATGAGATCAAAGATAGAAAAAATAGGTAGAAGGTGAATATATAAATTTCAGGAGTTATTACTCTTTCATCAGCACCACATCCAAATCATCAACTATCCCCAAACATATTTCTCAAATTCCCAGTACGTCTAGTGGTATAATACAATAGGACAGACCAATTTACATATGAAACATATTCCTAGCAGCTGATGCACAAATATTAATTGCTAGCAAGGATACAATATTTTATTTCGAAACTCTAATATACTACCGAGTATATTAAAAGTTTACAAGTCAGTACTGTGCCTTACTTTTGTGTTAGCAGTGCAAATAATAATACCAAACTCCCAATGATTATGAGTAGTTATAAATACAAACAGGATTTCAAGCCAGTACATAAGAAGAATCACACAAAAGGTTGTAAAGTGGGTAGTGTGAGTGCACAAATGCACACACAAATAGGAAATACAGGTTGTATTAAAAGTAGGTCAATATTTTCATTTTAAAAAAGCTACAAACAATGATGACGGTGATGATAATAAATGTATGCATGTATCATCATCATCATCATCATCGTTTAACGTCCGCTTTCCATGCTAGCATGGGTTGGACGATTTGACTGAGGACTGGTGAAACCGGATGGCAACACCAGGCTCCAATCGAATTTGGCAGAGTTTCTACAGCTGGATGCCCTTCCTAACACCAACCACTCAGAGAATGTAGTGGGTGCTTTTACGTGTCACCCGCACGAAAACGGCCACGCTCGAAATGGTG
>NC_068983.1:143795345-143797620 GCF_001194135.2 Octopus bimaculoides | reverse complement strand
CTCACACACATACAGAAACACACATATGCCAAAAAAAAAAAAATAGAAAATTTATTTACGGAAATTAACGAAGTGTGCGAGTTCAGAACGAAATCAAACCTGGAGTGTGTGAATGAGAGAGAGAGAGAGAGAGAGAGAGAATATATGAGATGAACATGGAACGCCCCAAAAGCGTAAAAATAAAAGCATGTTAAAAACTATCTTGTACGGAATATTGAAATTTATGAACTTCGTAAATATGTGTTTCAGTAATTGATCGTAGTAGAGAGTGAGAGACGTCGCCGTTTTTTCACGTCCGTACCGGAAGTTGACTATATATATATATGAGGTCTGATCAATATAGCAGAGAAATTTAAGGCTGGTTGCCCTTGGGAGCTCTTCTATGTCAATGATCTTGTTCTTATAGCTGAATCTCTACTAGAATTAGAGAAGAAATTTCAGGTGTGGAAGCATAGTCTGGAATCAAAAGGCCTAAGAATTAATTTAGCAAAGTCCTGATAAAAAGGAAAGCAGACAACTAACTTCTTCAGAGAGATGGCCCTGCTCAATACGCAGAATAGGTATAGACAGAAACTCTGTGCGGTGTACCCAGTGAAAGGTATAGATACATAAGAGGTGCAGTGATATCACAAGAAGCAGAGAGAGTAGTCTTTGTATGTGGCAAATGTGCTTGTACAATAAACACTTAGAATGTACAGGAAATAGACTTTCTCAAATATCTGAGGGGATCCTTAAAAGTAATAGATAGCCTCCATTACCTAGGCAACAAAGTTAGCAGTGGAAGAGGATGCTCTGAAAGCATAGTGACTAGAATAAGAATGAGCTGGGCAAATTTCAGAGAGCTATTACCTTTGTTGCTAACAAAGGGTCTCTCCTTCAGAGTGAAATACAGACTGCATGATGCCTGTGTATGGTCAGCTATGCTACATGGCAGTGAAACATGGGCTATGACTGCAGAGGAGATGCAAAAGCTTAAGAAGCATCAAATGTGGTGTACAAGAGAGAAGACTGCACTGTTATGTTCATGTAATGCATATTAGGAATGTATGCATACAGATGAGGAATCTATGCATATAGATGAGGACAGCTGCATAAAGAAGTGCCAATCTCTAATTGTGAAGGGAATTTGTAGATAGACCCAGGGAGATGTGGAACAAAGCGGTGAGAAATGATCTTCAGATGTTGAGCCTCACAAGGGAAATGACAAGGAACTGAAACTTCTGACAATTTGCTGTACTTGAGAAGACATATGAAGCTAAGTAAAATCATGGCCATCCAAGCATGTCCTTTACAGCCATGCCCCTCTCACATACACATATACATGATTTGCCCTCAGTCAAAACTCCCAAACAACACAGCTTCTCTCCACCCATGATAACCACCAGTGGTAAGCCCCTCCACTCTCCCTCATGTGCCTATCTGCACACTCTCCATGCCCCCACATATCTACTATACTCCCCATCCCAGCCACTCCAATTTCTCTCAGCATTTGCTATACACATCACTTCTCTATCTCTAAACATCTCCCCTCACATTCTTATGGAGCATCCCATTCTGTACCACTTATATCCCCACCACTGTTCCCTATGGATAGGACCCAATGCATCTCCAACACCATTTATTTCCTTCTCTCACTTTGAATGTCTATCTTTCTCTCTCTCTCTCTCTCTCTCTCTTTCTCTCTTCCCTTCTTCTTTTTTTCCAATTGGGGTAGTCAAGTATCTCCTCTATAGTAAGACATCTATCTCTGTCCCTCTTATACTTTAACCTCTCATCTGGCACAAAGCCACTTCCCTCGATTCTACTCCCTCTCTCAGGTGAGAGGTCTTCATCTCGCAAGTTATTTGGTGACCAAACTGGTGTTGGTGCCATGTAAAAAGGACATAAAAACCAGTGTACTCTATAAAGTGGTTGGTGTTAGGAAGAACATCCAGCTACAGGGACCATACCAAAGCAGACAATGTCACCTGATGCTGGTCTCTGGCTTGCTAGCTCCTGTCAAACCATCCAACCCAAGCCAGCATGGAAGAAGGCCATTAGATGATGATGATGATATGTGTGTGCATGCATGTGGTGTGTGTGTGTGTGTGTGTGTGTTTTATTCAATCATGTTATTTTTCTCTATTTTTTTCCTCTCTCATCTATCCTTTCTGTTGAAGAGCGTAAGTTTGAAACATTAAATACTTCTATTTTTCCTGAGCATAAACTTAATACACTCTGATTGTTGTTCTTTCACCTAACCTTCATGTTTTTTTGTTTTTTTCTAGGCCATATA
>NC_068983.1:143794452-143795037 GCF_001194135.2 Octopus bimaculoides | reverse complement strand
CAGGACATATTTTAATTGAAAAAAAAAAAAAAACAGGTTTCCAAGCAAACATGAATACAGTAAGAGTAATAAACAAAACCACCAATAAGTAGGCCTTGAGACCTGCAAGAAATAGCAGCCAAAAGTCAAATTAAATGTTACCATCTTAAAAAAAAAGGATGGAAGAACACATCATTATTATCTAGTTGCAAATATATGATGCCTGAAAGTAGAACAGGACGGTTATGGTTGAAATACATTTGATTATAGATCTATCAAGTGAGTGATGATGATGATGATGATGATGCCTAAACAACTAAAGAGAAGCACCATAAGAGTACAATCAACCTTCAGAAATGGTAAGCATCTTTAGTAGGTTATTATATAAGAGCTGCTTAAAAGTATGTATTATTCATACACTTAACAGACTGTTAGTGTTTTTGTGGCTGTTAAGATTTCCTTACAGAAATAACATCTATATCAAGCATAAAAAATATGATAGCCATAAAGACAGGTAGGTAGAAGCAAACAAACAGACAGGCAAACAAACAGACAGGCAAACAGAAGACAGACATAGGGATGGATAGATAGACAGACAGACAAATA
>NC_068983.1:143788384-143794442 GCF_001194135.2 Octopus bimaculoides | reverse complement strand
TTAGACAGACAGACAGACAGACAAATAGACAGACAGACAGATAGATAGATAGATAGATAGGCAAATAGACAGACAGACAGACAAATAGATAGATAGATAGATAGATAGATAGATAGATAGATAGATAGACAGATAGGTCTGTTTAATTCACTGTGACCTGGTGCTAAACAACAACATCATCAAATACAGAGAGCTACTATAAAGATGTACCTCATACAGAAATATCTGCTGCCCAAAACTATTATTATGTAGAGAGAGGGGCAAAAGAATAGTTGAACCCAACATGATTGTATATTCTACCTTATTGTCCACAGAAGAGAAAACACAAAGTCAATTCCAACAGGATCTTAATTCAAAACAGTTGTATTGTTTTGACTGTATGTACACTCCACTAATCAGAAAATTCAGACATTTTTTTCCTAAGTACTTATGTTACTCTCTCCATGGTTTTATTGTAATAAAATGAATTAAAGATATAGTGAACTGAGTCTGTTCCTGGATTGTATATGTATATTATGAATCTATATACTGTATAGGTGCATGACTCAGTGGTTAGAGCACCAGGCTTATGATTGTGAGGTTGTGTGTTCGATTCCTGGATCAGGTGATGTGCTGTGTTCTTGAGCAAGACACTTTATTTTACATTGTTCCAGTTCACTCAGCTGTAAAAATGAATTGTGACATCACTGGTGCCAAGCTGTATCAGACTTCAGCTTTCCCTTGGACATCATTGGTGGCATGGAGATGGGGAGACTGTTATGCATGGGCAACTACTGGTCTTCCACAGCAACTTTGCCCAGACATATGACTCAGAGACGAACTTTCTAGGTGCAATCCCATGGTCCTTCATGACTGAAGGGGGTCTTTACTCTTTCCTGTATAGGGTCGTGGATGGCCCAGTTGATAAAATAGAAAACATACAAAGGGTCACAAGCACTTAGTTGTGACAGTGATACTAAATTCTCAATGCATTTACCTATAAACAAATACCACAGGATGGAGTTATTTATTTTGCTTTTATATTGCAATTGGTTATCAACCAATCACTGGTTCTATGAATTTCTCACAGCAAGAGAAACCAAGTCAGTAACTTGACAGAATACTTTCTTCCACATGATTATATCCTCTATTGATATGGTAGTCTCTTATGGCCAAGAAAGACAGTTCTGCAATTTTTACTGGACAACCTGCAAAGATGATTTGTTTATAATAATCAAATGTTTGTACTGCACATTAGTTCACTCCCTCCATCAAATCAACATTACCTGTGCAGGTGCACAGTGTGCCATGTCAGATATGAAAGTGGTTGTAGAGCAACATGAGATGAAGTGTTTTGCTCAAGAACATAATGCACCACCTGGTTTATGAATCGAACCTACAATCTCGTGACTGTGTGTGCAAAACCTTAACCACTAGGCCATGCATCCTCATCCTTCACTGGTATACAGCAAAAGACATAAACATACATTTAAACACACTCACATATGATCATCATTATTGAACATCCATCTTCTGTGCTGGCATAGGATGGACAGGTTCCAATGAGCTGGAGGGCTGCATTGAGCTCCAATGTATTTTCCAGTATTGTTTCTTTGGTTGGATATCCTTCTTAACACCAACCACTTTACAATTTGTTACTGTACTTGAAGTTAACTCTTACTCAACTGACAACTCCACATGACATGACTTGTAAGTCTCTAACAAGCTATCTGTCAACTCCTAGCTTGCTCAAAGGCTGCCAGATCACACAGAGGATCTCTCCACATCAACAAATGCCAAGTATAATGGATTAGCTAAATATTCTTCTTGCAGCTGTCTTACTAGAAAGAGAACATCAGTAGTATTCCTCACAGGCACAAAACTGCATCTCATCTCATCTAATCTTATTCTTAATTAATTGGGCTATAACTCATTGTGTAAATTTCATGACCAGGTCAGCAATTTGATACCTCTTTAATAACTTCTATCTAAGGCATCTCCTTTTCTCTTGTAACTGTTGACTATAATGGTGTCATCAGGTATGACACTTTCCCTGTAGAACCTGATTAATTATATGAGTAACTATTCCATATCCTAGACCACCAGATATTTTAAGCATATCAGCAATGATTCCTGATGGACCAGAAACTTTCTTTGCCATCATATCCTTAACTGCTTTATCATAATACTGTCAACAGGAAAACTGGTCCCTCTGTTGGGTCCATGTTGGGAAAATTCTCTTCTCTCATACATTCTCTACACTGACTAAGTTTTATAGTAACACTTCTATGGCTTTTTCTTTCCAGAATCACTAAGTGCAAGTGTACCATTATCCATCTGCACACATTTGGGTTTTTTTTTTTTTTTTATCTCCTTGTCTTGATATTGAGTATTATTTGTGAACAAGTATCACCATAATACAAACAGTGTCATTCATTTCAAAACTTCTGTGAAAAGAGGTTCTGGCCATGGGGAAATATCTTGCTTTGAAACATGTGAGGATTGGCAACAGAAAGGGTATCAAGCCATAAAAAATCTGCCTCAACAATTTCCATCTGACCCATGTAAGTACAGAAAGATGGACATGATGATGATAAATCAACACCAATTTTTCAACATTTTTTTTTTAACATTTTAGTCCAGGAAGATGACAAAACCCATAACTCTAGCAGTCCTTTCCAGGCAGGTTAGGGATGATTTGGTGTAGCTTATCTGACACTGTTCATTAAGCCTTGCTGATTCAGTTATTGAATCTATTTGGATTGAACATTTTGTCCCTAAACATTCTGATACCAAGAAAATATTGTCTCTGTTCTACATAACCAACTTCTGGAGGAGCATTGCTCATAATTATCAAATAAAGAACTGATTAGTTATATTTTCAATAAATCAGCATAGTAATCATTTTTGATCATCATCATCGTTTAACGCCCGCTTTCCATGCTAGCATGGGTTGGACGATTTGACTGAGGACTGGCAAACCAAATGGCTGCACCAGGCTCCAATCTGATCTGGCAAGGTTTCTACAGTTGGATGCCCTTCCTAACGCCAACCCACTCCAAGAGTGTAGTGGGTGCTTTTTTTTAATAACATTATCTTTCACTTTTTATTGCTTTCATATATGAGATAATTCCATTTTAACAAAGTCATTTGTCTGTCTGTCTGTCTGTCTGTGTGTGCATGCTCTTCTTTTTCTTTTTGTCTACGTGAAGAGAGGATGTCTGTATCAATCAGGCAATTTTCTCAATCAATTTTTAAAGTTTCTCATTGTATGTGTAGTTATGTGTAACATCTCAATCTCTTTCTGTTTACATGTATCCATGCATGTGACTGTGTATTTGCTTTTAGCATCAAAATGTCTGCCAAATAAATTTTAAAAAAAGTACCACTAAAACAAAGTTAGTGTCCAAACAGCCATGCCAAACAGCTATGCCCAATCATCCCTCTTCTCTTTCAGCTTGTTGCCAGACATCATGTTTAAGGCTCAGTTTGAATTTGAACAGAATGATAGCTTTAAAGGACAGGGGGAACAGGGCCAGGAAAGAAACTCAAGAAAAAAACATGCCTAACGATAACAGTTTGGGGGAATTTAAGATAAGACATATAGGATGACAAAATGTAGCAAGTTAATTACATTAAAACACAACTTGCAAGTTCAAATGAACTGTTGTAATAATGATAGAAAAGACAAAGGTAAGGTATTGAGTGCATTTCTGGGAGTGACCTGGCAAGCCAAGTGAGACCATAACCCATGGCCTATGCCAGGGGTGTAACCAGCCCACTTATGCATACCTTTCCTTCATTGGACACTAAACTCTGTTTGCAAAGACTTGTTGAGGCAAGTGAAATCGAACCAAATTCGATGACTGGCACTCGCGCCAGTGGAGCGCTAAGAGCACCATCCGCGTGTGATCATTGCCAGAGCAGCTGTCTGTCTTCCGTGCTGGTGGCACATAAAAAGCACCATTTGAGCGAGATCGTTACCAGCATCGCCTTACTGGCACATGAAAAAAAACATTCGAGCAAGGTCGTTGCCAGTGCCACTGGACTGGCTCCTGTGCAGGTGGCACATAAAAACACTATTTGAGCGTGCCGTTGCCAGTACTGCCTGACTGGCCCTCGTGCTGGTGGCATGTAAAAGTACCCACTACACTCTCGGAGTGGTTGGTGTTAGGGAGGGCATCCAGCTGTATAAACTCTGCCAGATCAGATTGGAACCTGATGCAGCCACCTGATTTGCCAGTCCTCAGTCAAATCGTCCAACCCATGCTAGCATGGAAAGCAGACCTTAAACGATGATGATGATGATTTGTTGTTGGATAGCCTTTAGAGCAGTTTTCTCAACTTTTTTACCCTTGTGTAACCCTTAAAATAAATTACATGTCTCAAGGAACAACTGTACAAAAAATATTATATACCCTATCTTTCACATGGTAAATATCATATATATATTTATATATATATATATATATATATACGATTATTATATTTTTTTAAAATAATATAATAGATTTCACAAGACGATGTCTATATTACAACTAATATGTTGTGCATGTATAGTAATATTAGCATTAGCTTATCTCTTTCTCACGGAACCCCTAGGAACCATAAGGCTCTGGAGAACCCCGGTTGAGAAACGCTGCTTCAGAGGGTAGAGTGAGATGGAGAAGGATTCTGGAATAGTTGCTTAGCAATAGTTCTGTTTTAGATGACTTAGCAGTAGTCTATATGGTGTTTACTTGTATCTCAAGAGAACATTTAGTCTCTGAGGAGGCATAGTTTGTTACAAATACGTGATAATCATAAGAATTTTAGATATATTGTGAGGGTTAGCATTCATATAGTTTTTGAATGTTTTAGTTGTGAGTAGCTGTTCATATGTAAAGATGCAGTATGGTTAATTTCTCATGTGTAGTTACTGTTTAACACTGGAGGAAGAATCAAATTTCCATAAATTGCATAAGTGCTGTCTTATGTAGATGAGTGAATATGTAAAGATGAGGGCCTTTGCATTACCAGTATTTAACTGGAAGTAGGTCAATGTGTAGAAAAGGGGGCATGAGAAATATAACTGAGCAACACTAATGTTAATAGAATGTGGATTGAGAGAATTACAAAACATGTGATAGAAGAGTTTGATAAGAAATTTTCAAAGTAAAATACCAGAGATGGGTGGAACCCACAAATGCAAGACTTTGTGAGAAGTAATTGTGTCAAATATCATTAAAGGTTTTGTGGATTTCAAGGCAACAAAATTGCATTCAGTAGCATTCTGAAAAGTGGAAGATCACAAGCATGACACAGAGTAGCAAATCTTGGTTCTATGGAAACTGTGGTAATGAAAAGAACTCAAGGTGAAAAATACTGGAAGTAATAGCTATGTCATTAGATGGCAGGGTCTGTTATTAATTCCCTACATCCATTTTGCCCTATATTTTCCATACTACTGGAAGAGGGAAGAGCTTTAATTGGGCCACTTATTTTTACAATAGGATATCCATCCAGCTGATAAGAACTCAACTATCAAATAGTATTAGAATTTGGTTTTGCCCATCAGGAAACCTTATCACATTCAAGAATTCATCAGGATTCTTAGTAATGCTCAAACTCATGGCAATATGGGGAATAACCAAACACCTCAATCTTACAGTCAATATAACCATCACTTCATATCCAGCAAATCATAATTCAATTCATTCCTGCCCAGTCACTATAAATTCACGGCTTAGATTTCATACAGCATTACACTTATGTATACTTAACTGTAAAAAAAAATAGAAATACAAAAACAATGTATGTAAGAAAAAAAACAATTCAATAAAGCATTTGTAATTTTTTTTTTATTTAAGATTCATTCAACAAGGTATGCAAAATATATACCACATACACTCAAAAAAAAAAACAAAAAAAATGTCCTTTTGTTTAATTTCTTCAAGAATTCCAAGTGGAATACTTGGCATGGGATATACAAAAGTTATCAATACATTATTATTATTAGCTTGTCCTTCACAGAAGTCAAGTGAGAAAGATAGATGTTACCACTACTGTCTTTCAGTGGATTAAAAAGTTGGCATATATA
>NC_068983.1:143785946-143788109 GCF_001194135.2 Octopus bimaculoides | reverse complement strand
ATATATATATATATAGTGTATGTCTTTATGTCCATATAAATATGTGTGAATCAGTGTATGTATGTGTGTATGTTGTGTATGTATGTGTGCAGGCATGTTTGTTTCAAAAAGTAAATAAATGGCCTCAAAGGAATGTGAAAAGAAAAGAAGTAGGTGCTACAACAATTATAAAATGACCTCATAATTAGAAAGGAAAAAATTAATTTTTTTTTTTTTTTTTTTTTTTTTTTCCAAATTAGGCATGGGCAATAAATGAATAGAAAATGATAAAATGTGATGTTCATGCCTTTCCCAAGGTCATTAACAAATTAGATTACATACAAATGGAAATCAAAACCAAGGTATGGAATGAAGTCCTGAAGATCTTATAACAATACTCTGGCACCTGCCAAAAATAGTCTCTCTGACAAAACATCATTCATTTGTCAAAGTGGAAAAAGTCATATTTCTGAGCCCACCACCCAATGATGTGAATGGTACTTGGTTGATCAGAGAAGCTAACAAAGTACCAATGTCAAATATCTTACAACTTAAACCTCAGTGCCAATTACAATAATAAATTATAACAGAAAAAGCATTAAAAGAAAAAAAAAGCCAAATAAGAAAGGAAAGCGTTAAAAGAAAAATATACAAAAAGTTGTAACTTAAAAGATAAAAAGAAACAGCTATCAAAATTTTGTTTATTCAAAACATAATCTACTATTTGTTAATGGTGAAAATAAGTTTTAGTTTTGTTGGGCTTTTATTTATGTCCACGTAGAATTTTGCTTTTATACATTTGTTTTGGACATAGGTTATGGTCAGAGTTAAAAGAAGCACCAAATCACATAGTTCTGAATAATTTTTTTTTAAAAAGTGTAATTTATATTTTCTTTTATGGGGG
The DNA here is from genome assembly GCF_001194135.2 of Octopus bimaculoides. Taxonomy (NCBI): domain Eukaryota; kingdom Metazoa; phylum Mollusca; class Cephalopoda; order Octopoda; family Octopodidae; genus Octopus; species Octopus bimaculoides. The sequence continues at coordinate 143,787,226 of NC_068983.1, read as the reverse complement.
TGGGCATGTTATTTTGGGGTTTTTTGTTTGTTTTTTGTCTACTGGGGTATTGCAGCTTGTTTTTAATTGTTACTGTTATAAAAGCCTGTAGAATTGTAAGAAATAAAAATCATTCAAGTACAAGAGAGAGAATAGCAGGGATGGTAGGGAGAGGGAGAGAGCTTTAAAATGTGCCATGTTGGAATTTCTACATTTATGTTCAACATAAAATTATTCAGACACAAAGTATCTCTCAAACAGAACACAAACAGTTGTGTACACAAAATCCAAAGATAAAATGTTATACATGTATATTGAGAAAATTTTATACAAGTATATTGGGAAATTTTTATACAAGTATATTGGGAAAATTTTATACACGTATATAGTAGTCATGAATATTGAAAATTATGATGAGAGATAATGAAAGATGGAAGGGAAAATAGAGAAATAATGGAAAGATCAGAGTATATTTAATCAAATACATCCTAGTACATTAAAAAACCAAATTATAGTAACAAATGCAAAATAGATGTCTTGAGTTAGAAATCATTTTACACTATGTTCTCTGTGTAGTGTATTGTCGACATCTTAATTCTATCAAGTCACTACTAAATATTGAGTAATAATAATGATATATGAATTCCACAGATTGGCACAAGACCACAGTTTCACTGGAGGAGTATTGTCAAATGAATCGACTCTTCTGCATGCCAGATAGCACTTTATTTATTGACTGTGAAGGGATGAGATACAAAGTCAACATCAGCAGGATCTGAACTCAAAACAGGGATGGAACTAGATGTGCAAAGATATTTAGCTGATGATCTACCATTTCTAGCACTTTTCTAATATGAATCACTGGTATTGGCACAAGAAAGGTTTGTAGCTGACTGAATCAAATCATGAATATGACTGGTACAAACATTAACCCCAGCAAAGTAAACTGGCAGTAACTGAACACAGAACATACAATATAACTAAAAACTGTGAGGTATTTACATAGTCTAGTACTACTGTTTCTGCTAGTCTACTGCCTTTTTTAATAATAATTTTTATTACTAACATAGGCACAAGGCCACACATTTGGAGAGAGGGTACAGTCAAATCAACCCCAGTACCCAACTGGTACTTATATTAATGCCAGAAAAATGGAAGGCAAAATCAAACTTGACAGGGTTTGAGTTTCAGATACAAAGAGATCTACCTAAATACTGCTGGACTTTTTGTCCTATGTTCTACCAATTCTGTCACTCTGTTGTCAGTTTTTTTTTTTTTTTTTTTTTTTTTTTTTTTTTTTT
>NC_068983.1:143771758-143784983 GCF_001194135.2 Octopus bimaculoides | reverse complement strand
ACTAAATTTTGAAACAAAAATACTCCACATGAATTCCAATACAAATGGTGCAAACATTTTAAGAGAAAGAAATTTGTGACAAACATTTTTAAATGCCCAAAGAATACTAATTAGAAATTAAGTGGGCAACAAACCTAATTAGCAAGACTGTACAACATAAATAGGACATAAATTAGATCTTGTCTCCTTTTTTTTTTTGTTTCCCCTATAAATTTCACTATAATGACACAAGACTGTATCTATAAGAAATGTTCTTTAATGTTATCAAATTTTGGGAGCATAATGATCATGAATGAGTAAATCTAAGTCTGCATTCATTTAACAGTGTATACATGTTTGTATTTACTCATCAGAAATATTGCATGCTGAATTCTGGATTTCATATCATTGCAGATACAACAAAATAAAGAATGAAACTTGCAATTAGATATACGCAACACACACACACACACACAAGCAGTACAACTAATGTTTCCCTACCATTTGCACTGCATTGGTCCCTAATCAAATAGTTTCAAAATTTTGGATATGAATGCATTCTAGGATAACAACACTGATTTTATGAATGATATAAAGTTGAAGTGTTTTCTACACCAGTGAAGTAGATCCTCTAACATAGTTGAAAAGTAAAATAATATCAAGAAAGTAATTTTTTTAAAATGACAAATCTACAGCTAATGAAAGATTCTGGGTTGTATTTCAAAGAGATTATTGTTTTAAATTATATTATCAAAACTAGTTTTGGATAACTATTTGGAGAAGTTCCTGGCTTGATAAATATTGCAGCCAAAACAGAGAGGATTAGAACAGAGTCTGGTGATAATTATCAAAATTTAAAACAAGATGACCTCTGGCAGATAATTGTGACACTAAATATGATGCATGCATAAAGTTCTGGAGTAAGTTTCCCTAATTTCTCCTGACTCATGCAGTGCTTGAACATTTGGTTGCATAGAGTTTAATTTTAAGGTAACAAACCATACAAAGAAAAACTATCCGAATTCAAAATAATGTTCTGTTTTGTTTTTACTGTGTTACCTTTGGCAAGAATAAGTGAACTTGAATACATACATTCCATAACCATAATCAATTGAGTCATTAATGCACTACTGAAAACTTCTTCATGTTAAGAGTCTAAAATCAAATATGAAAAGGTCCATCCCTCTCCAAGCTAGATCTATTGTAAGATTTGTACACAACACTACAAATTTGTAAAGTACTTCCGACTCACACTAGTGAACCTATTTTATAGACTATAAACTATTACATCATAATGTCATGATACAATAAAGGCAAAAACTTTTCTTCTAAGATAAGATAGAAGTGATGTTTATGAGTGTTAAATATGCCAAAGTAGTCAAAACTGAGGAATGACTAGAGCTGGCACATCATACTTTATACATTGACCAGCATTGACAATAACAGAAATCTTTAAATGAATCTGTATAACTTTTAAACCATATTTTGAAAAAGCAATTTGCAAAGAACGCTGCCACAATTACCATTCACAAAGACATGACTGGCCAAAATTGTCAAACCAATTCTCCAGATGATTTTCTATAAAAACATAAGGCATCAGATTTGTAGGGGAAAAGGAATGAAACTAAAAACATAATTGTCTTTCTCAAAAATATCTGTAGCATATTTCTTAATATTTGTAATTATTAAATTCCATGATTTCTCAGACTACAAAAAACTCCAAGAAATGAATTTTAAAAAATTTCCTAAATGATTAAATATACATTAAGGAGTTATATTTTGTATAATTTTTTTTTTAATACATATGTATAAGCAAAGAGATTTAGGATAAGCAAAGCTGAGATGTGAGGTGATGTGCGTCCCTTTCCATAATATATTAATCATATAAGGAATGAAGTGACTACAAACTGGAATCATGAACAGATTGGTTATATACAGCTGATTACAACTGTTTCTAACTCCACAATATTTGTCAGTTTATATGACACAAACAACATTAAGTTGATTGATTAATTAAATTTGCAAAATACATTTGCTTTTTGATTTCAGTTGTTAACCATTTGATTCCAAAGATTATTTAGATCTATTAGCAATAAACACAAATAAGACAAAAGTGCATTAAAATAACCAAAATTACTAGTTGTAAATGTTTAACAAACTACTATAGCAAAATGAAATAAAATACAAACACTACTGAAACTCTAAAATAGAAAAAATTTCTTTAAAAAAATTGTATGAAAATGAAAAGAAAAACTTGTGTTGAAATAACTTTTGAAGAGTATTGAATATACAGTGCTATATATACATTTGAAATTAGATATCACAAAACAAAAGAATAAAGTTCCTTGATTTCAAATCCCACTGTTATTATTGCCACCAACAGCATAAAATCTACAAAGTTTTAAAGTACAGATTCTATCCAAACTAAGCATGTGTGTATGTATGCACCATACATATCACATACACAATCAAGAGCAAGTCTTAGTGCTACAGACAGAGCAAGTCTTAGTGCTACAGACAGAGCAAGTCTTAGTGCTACAGACAGAGCAAGTCTTAGTGCTACAGACAGAGCAAGCTATCTCAAAAATCAAAGCCATAAAATTGAAATATAGTACATACAACATATATGAACCCATTTTCAGCTGGCCATCATAGAAATAAGATTTATATCACAAATGGATTTGTTATTTGGATTCATTTATACACTTAAGACATGCATTACCTTTATTCAGAAAACGATACAGGTACACACACACACGGTTGGAAGATATCTCATTCAATACATGTAAAATTTTAGACTGACATTACTCAGAGCTCCTTGTTTTATGAAAATGGCTATATTCATGTGCATGTGTACATACATGCATATGTGAGAGAGAGATATGTACATACAATTTCTGTAAGGTTTAATACACAAGACATAGATGGCAGAATATTATTGATCTACCCTAACATTTATATAAACAAACTAACCAACTACAAATGACAGCATAAAGAAGCACTGAGTTAAAAGTGTTTCATCAACATGTAACCTATGAGTCTTTTCTGCATTAATGTTTAGAAAATGTTGCTGAAAATTTATATATATTTTGAATCAAAATATCAAAAAACTTCTGAAGGTCAAAGGATGTAAAACAACTAGAAACACTATCCTACTTTAAATGCAAAATAAGACAACAACAAAAAGAGAAAAGAAACTTTATATTAAACACTAAGCAAGTGGAAGTCAGAGTCAAGTCATCCCCATCCAACAAAGAAGAGGGATGAATAAGCTCCCCAATTTGTAGCTTGTTCAAAGTATGAAGTAAAGCAACATTCCAAAATTAAATAATGACTGCATGTTCATCAATCCTAACTCACCTTATTTCTAACAAGACACAAAAAAAAAATGATCAAAACTGAAGTTGCTATCAATAAAATTATGATCTTAAACACTGCACCCTGCATGCTTTTATACATTTGAAAGATGTGTGTGCACATGTAGACACACGTGCTGTATGGGTGGGTGTGTTCACACATATACTTAACATGCATATGTGAACACTACTGCCAAACTCTAAAGATATAAAATATAAGTTGTATCCTAAGATATGATCCCAAATAATCTCCCTCACTCAAAAATCAACTGCATTCAGCATTAATTTTAATTAATAATGACCTTTTCCCCATGTTCTGGTTCTTTCCAGTGCCAACCAGTAAAAAACTATGTCTGTAGTTCTTTTTGGCTTTTATTTTCTTTTTAAATTCCAATAACTCACTAATTGCTTGGTAACTTTTATTTATTCATTTGTGAATAATAATGTCGTTGGTTACTGGTTTCCAATGGCTAATGACTGTTTCATTGCATTTCCGACAATGAGAGAAGATAGAATAGAACAAGAGAGCATCTATTATCTGAGTGGGAAAGACTTCATTTGAAGAGCATCAGTTTTTGCTGATGTTTACACCTTCACCAATATAATATGGGTAAGCTATATAAACACACACACACACACACACACACACACGATGGGCTCTAAACACAATTTATATCTAGCAAATTCCACTTACAAGGTGCAGATCAAACCAAGACTAATGCAGAAGAAGACAGTGTAGCAAAACTTAGTACTACATGGTTGCAGAGCAAACTTCTTAACCACATAATCAGGCCTGTGAACATCTTTAAAAGAATATTTTTATAAAAGCTACTTCCATTCAAAATTTAAAACAAAATTATTAGTGTCAAGATTTCAAAACTCAAACAATAACAATTATCTTCAGGGCCAATTAAAAAACAAAGAAATAATCACAACATTGCCGTTATTAATAATCACTTAGAATTGCATTATGGTGCCTCAGATTTATAAAGAGAGAACGAAATATATGACTTTTCCCATAGAAAATTAGTATATAAATGGTGTTATCTCACATCTAATTCTTGTTTGTAGTCACACTAATCACACTAATTTTAACTAACCTGTTTATTAACTCTACAGTTCTCATTGTAATTATATTATTGGTTTATTTGATTGAGAACAAGGTTAATTTTGGTAAAGAAAGAGCGTAATTAATTAGCTAATTAATTTTTGAACTCAGAACAGAAGACATGTGCTTTACTGATTCCAACAAACTCCACAAATCTATATATTCACTTCTAAATTCAAATATAAACCAAGGTAAATGATGAGCACAATATAGCACATGATTCAATGTTTTACAGTACTTCATTTCATATCTTCAAATCATGGCAAAGTCTAGCTTTGCTTGTCATCCTTCCAAGATTTATTAAACAAGTACCATCAATATATTGTACTTGATGTAATTAACACAGCATTTCCCCTTTAACAACCAGTTGTGTGTGTCTAAGAGAATATTATTGTCTGTCTTCTCTCTGAGGCACCAAGCATGTTTTGCTCCTTCTTAACAATTTAAAGCCCTGCACATATATAAAAGAACTGCTATTATTCCTACTTCACACAAGTGTCAGAAAATAACACATTTTTATTCATAAAACAATCATCAATGTCATATTTTCATTTTCTTTCCTCATGAGTCTGAGGTCAATGAAATATACTGAACATCATGCCTTCAATAACTTGCCTTTTGCCCACTCAAATCCTTATTAAAACATCATCAGTAGAATACATGTACATGGTCTAACATACACAAACACTTCAATTTTTTTAAATATACATTTCTGATAAGTACAACTACTTCATAAAACACTACAAAGATTTCAGTGAACTACAAACCAGTTTCATAGCTTACAGTATTGTCATTGTTAATGGGTAATAATATGGTGGAATGGCTAAGAAAAGTTGCAGATACATTGAAACAAAACATTGATAAATTCTTTAAAAAGGGACAGTTAAAACAAAAGAAAAGGATTACCAAAGTCTATGACATATTAGATATTCAACTACGTAGCAGAAACTACACACCTTATAAAGGCACGGGTTTATTATTGCTTAAAAGCAAGAATTATTGGTGAAACTAATAGTCATAAATATATTGAATTTAAACAATTAAAATATAACTACAAGGCGCGGGGTAGTGAAATGAATGAGTTGGTTATGATATCAAATTTGACAACTACTAAAATCATAATATATTCTATGATAAATATACACAAATAAAATGAACAATAATGAAACTAAATTCATGTGGGTTTTCTTTGTCTTTTTGAACTACACTTCTTTCCATTCCATCCAGCTCAAATCATGCTATATTTTATTTTATTTTATTTTATTTTCAGTAAGATTTTTTTTAATGCCATATGAAGGAATTGGAAAAGGAGGTTATTCTGATGTGATAAAAGTTTACAAACATTAAAAAAAATAAACAAAGTTAAGCAAGAAATCTTACTGTGTGAGAAGAAAATAAATATCAGCCAAGACCTTGAAAGATGCAGAAGCAAAGAGAGTAAAACCTCATGCTCAGGTGATAGTTTGCAGACAATATCATTATCATTATTATTATTATCATCAGCAATCTATTTTTTTAATAAAACTAAAGGAGTTTACCAAATAGTTACTAATATCAAAAATTAAGGAAGTGTGTTCTGAAAAACTGAAAGTCATCAGCATTGTTATTAATATTCTCATTGCTATCATTATCACCATTATTATTGGTTTTACCGCTATTATCATTACTATTAATATTATTAACTTTGTGTTTTGGGGATAGTAGTACCTTTTAGAGGAAATGTCGCAGCCAAAAGTACAATTATTGATACCTAAATATTGGAGATAGCTATGTCCCCCACTCCCACCCTTCAGAAATATATCGAAATGTTCATCTAATGATTCATCTGAAAAGGTCATTGGTTTAAGAGCATGAAGAGGAGCTTTAACCAAAAAAACAGGAAAAAAAAAGAAATACATGCAATTCTTTCTTTTTTATTAATATAAATAATGATGATTAGTAGTAGTAGTTGTAGTAGTAGTAGTAGTAATAATAATAATAATAAATAATTATAATAATAATAATAATGTGAAACAAAATATTAAATGTGAAAGACAAAATTAATGAAAATGACATAAATGATTTTTAGTAATGATATTTGTCAAAGCTAGGTAATAAAATAGGTCAACTATGCCCTTTCAGAAAGGTTAATTTCAATGTTTTGAGAAGGGTACCATCTGAAGGACCAGTGAATGTTTGCTTTCTTTCTTTGCTTTATTTTTTTCCCTTTTTCTTTTTTTCTTTTTTTTTTTTCAATCTATTTATTGTTTGTTTTTAACACAGACCTTGTTACCGTTTCAAGTTTTCCATTGGTCTGATTTCACTGAATGGTTCGCCTGATGAAGTGAAGTGATGTACTCGTAAACTAGTAAAACGATGCATATGTTGGGAGTGACATGAACCATGTAGACTGGAAATCCTTTGTACAATCCTCGTAATCTTCCTTCATTTCTGGACAGAAAAAGAAAAGAGTCCAGTAGGAATACAAATCACCAAATGAGAAGAGCAAGAAAATGCTGTACATTAGGTGAAAAAGCTAACATTAGGTAAAATTGCTAATTGTTTATTTAAAAAATAAAACATTATCAAATACAGTTTTATAATTGCCAACATACACACAAACACATAAATGTGTTATAATTGTATGCTTGTACATGAAATCATTAGTATGTTTTACTGTGAAATAAAAACAAAAAATATATTAATTCTACATACATTTTTCATGTGAAAGAGTTCTAAAAAAATAAAATTATTATTATTATTATTATAATTACACAAATAAGGAGGGAAATAATAAAGTCTATCTAATGAGACTGTTCACCTAACAACAGATTAAAAATTAAGACTTAAATTCAAGAAACAAACATGTAGACAACTAAGAGTATAATTCAACAAAGCCTTCTGATAATCTATGTTATAAGGAAATTTATACAATAGCTGGGTAAAATATTTGGACAAATACATACACATTTGAGCTAAGGCTGAGAATCTGACTAGTTCTAAAACAGTTTCCTTAGGCACAACTGAAACCATTTTGCCTTCACAATGCACATCTAGAGTGAATCAATTTGATAGTGAAGATACCCATCTGTAAACTATTCTCACATAAACAACTTTAGACAGACATGCAAAGTAATAATACAGAAAACATTAATTTCACAATGATGACACTATTAATAAATGTTATCTTACAGTGAATATTCACTTTCTGCTAGGCAGAAAAGTTGCTTTAACCATGAACACAGTGCAGCAGCAGAATACAAACCACCAGCCATTCACTAACTGACCAACACTCCTTTCATTTAACATTTTATGATTCAAATTTAAGTTGAAGCATAAAGAATTCAGAATACCAACAACTGGAATCTGCAACAATTTATCTAGCTTCAAACCTTCTAGTTTGTGAAGAGAGAAAATGAGAAGAAACAAAAAAAAAAAAAAAAAAAAAAAAAAAAAGTGACACCCCAACAAGATAGCTTTTAAACAATCACTCTGTTAAAAATGGTAGCCAAAGTTCACCACATCACAACCTAATATATTAAAGAAGGATACACTGGACAATGTGATATATAAAAAAAAAAGGCAAATTAGTTACACTTTTGATCACAGTCAACTAAGATAACAACATAACTGTTGACAAGGGACTAGAAAATCAGTAACGATGAATCAGAGAAAAAGAAAAATTGTAATTAATCGAATATATAATAAATCACATAATTGTGTACCCCCACTTTAAGGCGGTGAGCTGGCAGAATTGTTAGCACACCAGACAAAATGCTAGGCAACATTTCATTTGCCTTGACATTCTAAGTTCAAATTCTGCCAAGATTGACTTTACCTTTCATCTTTTTAGGGTAAATGAAATAAGTACCCATTAAGTACTGAGGTCAGTATAATCGACTAGCCCCCTCCCACCAAATTTCAGGCCTTGTGCCTATAGCAGAAAGGACTGTGTACCCCTAATGGCAATAAAAAACAATACATTTTTAATACTGTTACAAAAGCAAAAGCTGGACTCCAAACCTCTCTACTAATGGCTGAGGCTTGGGAGTGTAAACAGACAAAAATTGATGATAGTATACTGGCACAAGCCTACATATTTATCATGATATACAGGCATAGCACCTTGGGTGTTTTAAGCTATAGAACTAGAATCAACAAAAACCTTGTAAATGAATGTGGTAGATGGAAACAGAAAGAAACTTTTCACACGTGTGTGTGTGTGTGTGTGTGTGTGTGTGTACAAGTGTTTGTGCATGAGTGGGTAGGCCTTAGTCTATTTCCACTTTTCTGCATAAACATGTCCGACCAGACATGAGGAAACAGGTGAGGGTTGGTAACATGAAAGGGCATCCAGCCAATGAAAATTTGCCTCAATGAATTCTATTTAACTCTGATGCAACTATGGAAAAGAGGACAAATAAAACAATGATGAAGAAGACATTTCAAATTAGAAGTACCAATCATTTTAATTTAGTAAATAATAGCTCACAGCACACTGTAGAATGGTTGGCAATAGGAAGGGCATCCAGCCATAGAAACTCGCCACAACAGACAATTGGAGCCTGGACAGCTCCCCAACTGGCTATCTCCATGTCAAACCATCCAACTCATGCCAGCATGGAAAATGGACATTAAAAGGATGATGATGATGGTGGTGGTGGTGATGTGCGTGTGTGTGTGTGTGTGCGCACGCATGTTTTTATGAAGCAAACTTAATATACTTATTGGCAACTAATGCATCATATAATTAGAAGAGAAAAATAACATACTAGCCCATCTATTAATGATTTAGATTTTTTTAAAAAAGTATCAAATCAATATGAATTGTTTGTTAATTGATTAGAGTAGCGCAGAAATATAGAAGCCTAGAAATTAGGTAATTGATAAGTAATTAGTATGAGAAAACAAAATCTAATGTGCTTACAGTTAATAAAGGTTATAAATCAATAACTTTTTTTTTAACAATTCCCCTCTATTTATCTTTCTTTATTTTTTGACAGGTTACAGTCATTGGATACCACCTAATCATTATATCAACCCAGTACTTGACTGGTATTTACTTTATCAACTTTGTAAGAATGAAAGGAAAATTCAACTGATGTGCAATTTGAACCCAAAACAAAACAATACTCATGTATTTTGTCCAACACTATCGTGTGTGTGTGTGTGTGTGTGTGTGTGTGTGTGTGTGCGTGCGTGCGCGTGTGTTATTTTATGTCTTTTTCAATCCTTGTATGGGTTGCAGGCACCTTTCCCAGCACAATATCTTGCCATTTGCACCTCTTCCCTCGTGCCTTTGTCAATCTTCAATTTCTGCAGGTTTTCTTCCACTGGGTTGCTTGGCGCTTTTTTACTCAACTGTCATTTTCAATATGTATCAAATGTCTGTACCAAAGCAGTCTCCTCTCTTGCACTCCGATTTATGCTCAATTGTGCAATTACACTTGACATTATACATCCAGCAGAGCATGCTTACTTCACTCCTTTCCTGCTTTTGCACATCCTCTATATCCAATCTTCATATTTCACAACCATGCAATATCACACTTCACCAAGAGGTAATCAGTTCATTACTTCATTACCTGCAGAGGTAATAACTAAACATTTTCCAATTTGTTCTTCTCACTGTGACAACTATAATTTTGGAATACTCACCTCCATGGCTGATAAGGTTATCTAGCCTTCCAAGAATTTTAAAAAAATTCATTTCATGGGTCATCTTACTGCCAACCACTTTTATGCATCTGCTATGTATGAAGTTTTCTGTCAGCCTGCCTGTCAATCCTTTACATCTTCTGTATCCATAGCTAACATTAAGTTTACCATATAGAAATCTTATCTGACTCCTTTTCTACATATCAAATGAAGCCAGTTCACAAAATAAATATAGAGTCCTATCTTCTTTGCTCCCAACTAAAACTTTTGTTTTTTTTGGTAGATTTACCACTTGATTATTGTCTCTACTTCAACATTCGGGATTTCTTCATTCATCTTTTTGACATTTAACAATGAGAACTAAGCCTTTAGCATACAAGAGTTCTCACAGACAGCTGATCTTAAACTCATCTGTTATGGAGTGAAGAGCTGTATAACATCTCGCATGTCATCTTCCAAACTTTCTAGGTCTTTTTATTAGCTTTTATGTTCCATCTGCTACAGTACTGTTCTAACACCCATATCACCCATTTCACAGGAAGCTTGCTCCAAACATAGATCTGGTCAATGGATCAATATAAATAACAGCAACAGGGCCTCTCTTTTATTCACTGAAGATACAATGCCTTCAACAATCAGTCTTCCACTTTTGTCAGATCATAGGCTAAGCTTTTCAACTCTAACAAGAATCTACCAATGTTAACTCCTCAAATGGCAACTGTTTAGTGGTAGACTTTCTAATAGTGTCACTTGTGCCCAATAGCTCTGAGTGAAATATTTTTGTTGACCAGATCTTCATAAAAGGTTTTAATTCAAACATATGCTTGATATCAAATAAATGCTTCTCCAGTGTGTTGAATGATTCAAAATGACAGTCAAAATTAGCACATTTTTATTGATTCCAATCCCAGTAACCTGGAGTACTAGCTTATGACAATAACTCTGCAGATCTAAAATTAGGAATTACTTTATCAACTCTCAAATGACCAAAGCTAAGACAGTAGACAAAACATCAAAGACAAAACTAATTCCAGACCTTGGAAGTGAAAAGGGCAAAACGAATACTGTAGAGTACTTAGGACCAATGTTCATAAATTTACAACTGGAGTAAAAGAGGGGTGGACTTGGTATGTGAAGAAGAGTTTATTTGCATGAGAGTAAGTAAGAGGGAGAGCGAAGAGGGAAAGGAATAGTGACTGAGTGAGCAAGCAAGAGTGAGCAAGCAAGCAAGCAAGCGTGAGTGAGTGAGTGAGTGAACAAGAAGAGTGTGTGAGTGAATGAGTCAGCAAGTGTGAGTGTGTGAGTGAATGGGGTGAGCAAGTAAGAATGAGTAAGAGAGCAAGAGTGAGTGAATGAGCGAAGAGTGAGTGAATGAGTGAAGAGTGAGTGATTGAGTGAATGAATGTGAGTGAATGAGTGAGCAACAGTGAATGGGCAAGCAAGAGTGAGTGAATGAGTGAGCAAGCAGGAATGAGCGAGCAAGATTGAGTGAGTCAATGATTAAATGAGTGAGTGAGTGAGTGAGCAAGAGCAATTGAGTGAGCGAGCAAGAGTAATTGAGTGAGCGAGCAAGAGTAATTGAGTGAGCGAGCAAGTGTAATTAAGTGAATGAAAGAGCATAAGTGAATGAGCAAGTGTGAGTGAGTGAGTGACCACGTGTGAGTGAATAAGCGAGCATAAGTGAGTGAGTATGTATGACCAAGTTTTGAGTAGTGAGTGAACAAGGGTGAGTGGATGAGTGAGTGAGCAAGAGACAGAGAAGGCAACAGATATAACAACCTCATTAGCAACATACTTGTGACAGTTTGTTAGATGTATAAAATTATATCATTCTGGATTTCAGCAAGTGACTGATGAGGTAAACATGAATGATGAGTATTAAAAAATATGAAATTAGGCAAGCTACATTCTTTCTGTGGTTTGCCTGGAGATTATATTTCCAAAGTTAGAGTAAATATGTTTATTAACCATAATGTATGTAGTTTCCATAGTCACATCATATAGAAGAGAGTGTGCGTGTGCGTGTGTGTGTGTGTGTGTTGAGGTAGTTATTAAGATTACTTTACAACCGCATGGTTATGAATACAATTTGTGAGACACCTTGAGTGTCTTTTAGTTTAGCTTAACCAATATCTTGTGAGAACAATTAGGTAAATGGAAACTACACAGAAGCCCATGATCTTTATAAATAAATTTTGTGTGTGAGCATGTTTTACACTGGACAAAAATTTTTTTTTATATTGATGTTTCTGACCTTTAACAAAGCAGTTTAACAAAAAAAAAAAAAAAGACAAAATAAATGCCAGACTGAAATAAGTTTTGCAATAAGATCAGCAATGAACAACTCATTGTGACAAATTACATGGGACAAAGGTGTTTCAAAAGCATAGTAACTAAAGCAAGAATAAGTAAAAAAAAATATCAAGAAGCTACTACAACTAGAAGTAACAACAAAAAGATTTTCAAAGAGAAGGTCACAGAGTGTAACATGCATGTGTGCACTGTGTAACATTACATGAATATTACACATGGGTATTGAGCAATGACAATGTATATTAGTGCACATGAACCACAGCATACAAATCAGCTGAGAGAGAAACAGAGAGATAAGAGAAATCTGATTTAATGAACTCTCTTGGCATTACATGATGAGGGCTGTACATATAAGGTTGAATTCTCAGGAACCAGATGAGACAGGACCATAACAAATAGTGAGACACTGGACTGAAGATAAAGACTCATTCAACCTATGCAAGAATGGAAAAATGATAACACACACACACACACACACACGCACACGCACGCACGCACACACACACATTTACATACACATGTTTGTGTGTTTAAGTACATGTAAAAAAGTAGGATTTTCGAGCGAGATCGTTGCCAGTGCCCCTGGACTGGCTTGTGCGGGTGGCACATAAAAGACACCATTTCGAGCGTGGCCGTTTTCGTGCGGGTGACACGTAAAAGCACCCACTACACTCTCTGAGTGGTTGGCGTTAGGAAGGGCATCCAGCTGTAGAAACTCTGCCAAATCAGACTGGAGCCTGGTGTTGCCATCCGGTTTCACCAGTCCTCAGTCAAATCGTCCAACCCATGCTAGCATGGAAAGCGGACGTTAAACGATGATGATGATGATGAA
>NC_068983.1:143758702-143771033 GCF_001194135.2 Octopus bimaculoides | reverse complement strand
ATATATATATATATATATATATATAAGATTCAGATAACTTGAGGTACTTTAAGTTGGGGCGCCAAGTCAGTCCGGTATTATCTGCACAGCTTGGAGTAAGGTGAATAAAAAGCAAATAAGTAACAAGGATGTCAAGGTATTAGTGCCGTAATGCACTAATATCTTGACCGACCGGTCGGCCGGCCAGGCAGATAGATAGATAGATAGTAGATAGATAGATAGATAGACACACATTCATATATATAATTGTGTATGTGTGTGCACATGCACGTGCGCACACATACACACACTCACACATAAAAGTATGAACACATAAAAGTATAAAAATGTGTGTGAGTGTATGTCTGTATATGGGTAAGTTATACATTTGTGAGTGCAGGAATAACAGGAAAGGGGCAGATGTTTTTACTTTTGTTTCCTATGTGTTTCACAATCACAATTATTCAAAATATTATGTCGCTACTTTATAAATTACAGATTGATACAATTACAAAAAATCTATCAAAGAAAGGCTTATAAATACAAATGTACTAACATTTAAATACATAAGTGTAACACAGAATGAACACATAAGAGAATATGAAAAATAAAACCGGCACACACTTGTGCACACACTATTCTATAAGATACACTTGGAGTTTTTGCCAAGGATAATTTTAATCTACTAAAACTTTGCGATTGCTTGCATGCATGCTTACATATGTGCCTGCTTGTAATTTGATACAGCCAATATGGTGCAAAATGGGAAAATACTCTAAAAGTAAGGTACCCCTGAAATGTGAATACAAACAGAATAAAACAAGTTTCCTGTAAATCAGACCACAGATTCCCGAGATACATAGTTTTTTGGGGTACCTTCATAGATACCCAAAATGGAACATTATGGGAAAATACTCTGAAAGTAACGTAACCCTGAAATGGGAATATATAATACTGTGAAAATTATTTCCATTAATTTTATGTTTACGTTATATAACAATTCCTTTTGCATTTTTGTAGAAATGTGCACATACTAAATAAATGCTGTTACTGGAGTTCAAGTTTATCCCGGGAGTTCTATTTCTATTAGATGCAGTAAATAATCAATAAAACCGTAAACATGAACTTGTAAACCAGACTTATGATAATACGAACAAATTGAAATATTTAACTGAATCATCATAAAATTAACTTTCATTTCAATAGTGACCCAACAGGTCATGGGTGGTCCAGTACAAGTATAAACAGTTAATACTTCAGGCAGCAATCCCCATTACAACAGTTTCAATCCAATGTAAATCACTGGGAGAAGGCTTTTTTCTTCTTTTCTTTACAAAAAGAAAAAAAGCAGAGATAGAATAACTAGCTTCTTGATTGAACCCCAGTATGGTTTCTATTTTATGAAGCTTTAAGGTTTCCTCTGAACTGTATGAAGTTAGAAACAAAGATCACTAAGTCAGTTACAATAAAGCAAATTTACCACTGTAATGTCAGAATTTATGAGATTTGTTATTTATCATCATCATTTGAACATCTACTTTCCCATGCTTGCATGGGTCAAACAGTTTATTGAAGCATATATTCTATGGCTGGATGCCTTTCCTGTTGTCAACTGTCACCTGTTTCCAAACAGATATTTCTTCATGACCAGACATATTTACAAATAAATGACACTCACTTATATCATGCGATGTCAAGTCAAGAAGACATGCAGACTTCTTACATTTTCCATCTCCCAAATCCACTTACAAGGCTTTGGTCAGCCTGTGACTATGGTAGACAACACCTGGTCTAGGTGCCATGCAGTGGGACCGAACCTAAAACCATGTCATTGGGAAGCAAACTTCTTAACCACAAAATCTGCACCTATAATATGTGATGAATTTTCCCAAATATTATAGTCAGCATTTAATTTCACTAATTCAATATATTAATTTTTTTCAGGGCCTTATTTCTAACATAGCATAATTTTCAATATTTCAGAAGTCTATTTAAAAAGGGAAGTTGATGCATAATAGCTTTACAAGTTCTCTACTAATTCAAGCATGCTTCTAGCAAATAGAAACACTTTCTATTTAGAAAGAAAACAACATTACATACTTATATATTGCTTAGGGAAATATAAAAGAGGAATGACATTTTGATATTCATTCCTTTCTCAAGCATTTGTAACATTAGAAAAGCTATAATCAGTAACTCTAAGAGAGTCAATCATAAAGAGCAATTAATACCTTGATACATATTAAGGTCTCCATACAAATTGAGTTATCCTAAAAGTAAGGCTTAAGATAACAATTACATTCAACATTAAATAGGTCTTATATTTGCCTTCCCAATAATACACATTTTGTTTTCAAACTTCAAAAAGTTAATGAGTAACAGGATAAACAGAAAGCAACCAAATCAACTAAAGTATATACATTGGCATTAGGAAGGGCATCCAGCTGTAGAAACCATGCTACAGCAGATAGCTGGAGTCTGGACAGCTCCCTGCTAGCCAGTTCCATGTCAAACCGTCCAACCCATGCCTGTATAGAAAGCAGACATTAAATGATGATGATGAAAACTTTTGGAGCTTAACTTTTGTAAGATGGTTGGTGTTAGGAAGGGCATCCAGCAATAAAAACCCTGCCAAAACAACCCCAATTAAACCATCCAACACACACCAGCATGGAAAATGGACATTAAATGATGATGATATATAGTTTATATGCATAACCATGGTAGCTGATACACATTCTTTTGGTGGGAGGAGGGCCATTAATAAGATTACATTATAAATAAATAATTCAGGAATAATTTATAATGATGATATAACAAACTTCAGTTAAATTAGAAAAGAAATACACTTTTCAACAACATAATACAAACTTAATATAAATACTGCATTACTCTTTACTCTCTTTTACTTGTTTCAGTCATTTGACTGCGGCCATGCTGGAGGCCCGCCTTTAGTCGATCAAGTCGACCCCAAGACTTATTCTTTGGAAGCCTAGTACTTATTCTATCGGTCTCTTTTGCCGAACCGCTAAGTTACGGTGACGTAAACACACCAGCATCGGTTGTCAAGCGATGTTGGGGGGACAAACATATACACACACATACATATATACATATATATGACGGGCTTCTTTCAGTTTCCATCTACCAAATCCACTCACAAGGCTTTGGTCGGCTCGAAGCTACAGTAGAAGACACTTGCCCAAGGTGCCATGCAGTGTGAATGAACCCAGAACCATGTGGTTGGTCAGCAAGCTACTTACATTCTTTAAAAACATTTGACATCATAGCATACACTTGCCATTGAAAATGTCAGTTCCCTTTCATTATATTCTTGATAAATTTTCTATTTCTCATAATGATACAAAGTCAGAAATTTACAGAGTAGTGCAGACAGCTGGAGTGACTGCAGTAGATTCCGAGAAGTGTTTTCTCAACTCCAAAAAGTTAAAAAGTCATATCAACCACACAATTTTCTAAGAAAAAATAGAGGTATTAGACAACCTTTTAGTATTAAGATTACTCAATCAAATGTAATGCTTATTCATTCACATTACGTTGAAGAAATCATATATTATCTCATCTTCAGGATTTTGATAATTGGTTGTTTACTTTCAGAATAACATTGCAAGGTAGGTGTAAGAGGCTTGATCTGGCTGGTTTGAATGTTAAAGGGTCAAGTACTGAATATAAGACATTTATTCCGATACCCCATCGTTTATGTCCACTGACTTTGTTGTAGCCACAAGACATAGGACTTTTCTTTCAGTTGGTCATCATTATTGTTATAGCATTGCTTACCAGCAGTGTGACAAACACAAGGACACATCTCGTATCAACTGATGATAAATAATAATTATAGAACATAAAACATGTTAGTCTTCACTGCATGCAACTAAAACTACAGATAAATTCTCACACAATTTAAGTACAAAGCATGCTAGAGAGAGATAACATTAGCAAATTGAACTGAAATGAAATCCCAGATAAGACACAGTGAGAGGCACAGATATAATAAACCTGTTCTATTCCAAAGTAGACTGAAGTGGAAAGATAAATAAATTGACAAAACAGTAACTAGAGTTACAAAATATATCTCATAAGATTTTAATATTTTATCTCAAATATCTTTTTTAATGTATATGTTTGCATTCACACAACTCTCCTATACATGCACAAGTGTTTGCTAAATACACACTCTGACTGATGTTTACACTCTTATACCTCAACAAATTTTGCCAAGATTAAGATTTTCATAAAGTAGTCTCAAACATCATGTCATACTCCCTCAATATTTCAATGGATAGATTTCATCCAATAATAGTTTCATTGCTATAATCACATTCATCTTTTTATTGTATTCCTCCATTCTATCTCACAATGAAAGGCACAAAAAAAAACGTTTTTTTGGTGTTGCTGAATTTGTTTAGATATGAAAGATCTGCAGGATGTACTTGAAGCATTTTAATTATAAAAGTTACCAAGTTAAAGTGAATTTTTAATAATAAGCAAGCAGCACATTATTATTGTTGTTGTTCCTGTTGTTATAAATTCTATGTATCTCACCATCAAAAAAAGCCTGTACAACAAGGTTTTACAAATTACTTTTGAGCTATGTCACCCTTAGAGCAACAATTAGCAGCACATGGAAAATCTTATATCTCTACAAGAAAAATAGGGTCTCTGCAGTTCAGAGTCAGGAAAACTTTTTCTGCTCTATCAAATATATAATTCCCACAGTCAGTTTTGCATGATTATACAAAATTAGGAATTAAAATTTTTTATTTCACAATAAAATCTATTTCTCCTTTTGAATTACACAAACATCCAAAATAAAAGAAAAACTCTATTGGACATGGTTTAGAATTGTAAGAATCTTTCCTTTCTTCCTATCCCTTGACCATGTGATCACTGGGGTATTTGTGATGACATCACAACCAGATTTTGCCACTTCTCTGTCTTTTGTTACCCAATAATGAGTTGGCAAAATTGAGGTTTGTCCACTCTTTGATGTTAATCTGGGTGACAACTGATCCAGAATGGATTCTAGTTTGCTTGTCATCATCATGAATGTATCATGAGCAAGTTAGCTTAGCAGCACCATTCCTTTCCAAGCTGTTAGTCACAACTGAATGACTCTACCTGAAACACATCTTGGCCTCCAACACTAGGCTACTGACCTGAGTTGGTTACTGTGCCCTAGCCAGTGACTCCTTGGGAAGCCTTACCCAGAATCACTTGTAAGAATATTGCACAACATAGAAGAATCATTTATAGAAGTAGTAAGAAAGGCACTAGAATATTTCAAGTATTACAGCCTTTATATATCACCCCAACCATTAAATAAGACTTTCAGCTTATTCTTATTCAGATCTTAACCTGGGAGAGACATAATCACAGAGTTTACCCCTTACTTAAGGATATGTTAAGGGTAAATGTGGAAAAATAGCCAACTTCATTTGTTCATGCCAAACAAGACAATGCAAACAATATAAACAGTCTCTAGTAGGTGCTTCTTAATTTCATACTGAAAACTGATTATAAATACCACAATATGAATTTGTTCATTTATATAAATAATTTTTAAACATTTAAAACAAAATCATTTAGAAAAAATATAGTAAACAGGTTACACAGATGACTGAATCAACTCCTGCACCTTACTAAGACTAACTTTATAAATCCCAGAGGCAAAAGTTCAATCTCAGCAGAATTTGATCTTAGAACAATAAAACACCAAGACATTGGTGATAGGTTTTGGGAAAGTATTTTCAAATTTGATGCTTACATTAAAATCAGTAGATTTTAAACTAAAAATGATACAATTTCTTAAATCATATATAAAACATTAAATTAAAATTACATTTCGAAAACATCACTTTTTATAAATATCCTACTGTCTGACATTTTTAAACTAAACCTACCAATTGACACTTTAACACAATCTCTAATTATATGGTGAGACAAATGTAAAGTACATTTAGGTTGGCTTATGAGATGTAAAGTTGACATCATTAACAGAGATTAACACAAAATAATTTAACCCACATCACACATAATAGCAAAATATCAAATAGTATATGAACAGTTTTAAAATATATTCCAACAAAGGAAATATATTTTAGCAAATATTAAACTTACTACAACAGCTTATACTGCTTAATGAGCGTAACTTTTATTTCTATTTTCCCCCAATAATATCATCACACCCAAGACCATTCATGTTACTAATTAAAATTCTAATAAAAACTGACAATTATATTCTAAACATATCAATAAAAAAATGTCTTAATTAAACACCTCCAAAAGCAAAATTATTTTGAAAGATAATTAGAATATACAGCCAAGTTTAGCATTACTAGAAGAAATGCAGATTCATTAAAATATTCTCAAGCCATGGGATGTAAAATCTTCAGGTCAGCTTTCACCACTTCATTCCAAGAATGAACCTTAATGAGTAGTGAAATTTCACAAATACTTAACTATTCAATGCCTTATTCAAAATAACTAAGGAAAAAAGAACAGAAATACTTAAGATATTTTTGTTTAATTTTACTCAAAAAATCTACAACTGTTTACTGTTAAGCCAATGCTATTTTAAGGATCTACATGAAAATAAAATGTTTAGCTGTATGATCGTAACTTGCATCATGCTTTCACTAATTGTTTTAGGTGCCTATTTAGACACAAGCACTCTCTTAGGCCCCTCACACTTAACCCATTAGAGCATAAGAGGTCAGAGGAGACTTCACCAATAGCCAACTGGTAATCATTTTCAGCAGAGTAGACAACAAGCAATGAGAAATGCTCCATCTGGCTCAGGAATCAAATCCATGACCATGATTGTGGGCCTAACACGCTAACTGCTAGGCCTCATATCTTTCCTACACATATACATAATTTGAGTTGCTTGAATCACATAATTATACAATTTGTATTGCTTAAATTACACATAAATAACTTAAGTAGCAAAAAAAATATCTTTATAAATTTCTTCTTTTTAAATATAACTATATAATTTTTGCTCCTGTTATTGGGTTGAGGATAATCTACATGAAGGTAAAATGTGACATGTTTAATTATGCCTAACACAATCTCAGTTTCTCTCTCCTTGACCTAATTCATCAGCTATCTTCACAAACACACTTCATACTACAATCTGAAATCAAATCAACATTAATGTAATAAACAATACCCAATCCTCTCACATGTACTATTCTTTACATTAGATACACTTCAAAACCCAAATTTTATGACGCGTTCAACAAAAGAGAAACTTTGAATGATTAAATTTTCAATATCAAATTTATGAATAAATTTATTTTTAAAAATTAAAAAGATTTGAAAGTTGATTTTTTTTTCCCATAAAATGATAAATGGATTTCAATATCCACCCTGGCAATCAGTCAGTTATTTCTTTATAAAAGAGGACATTCAAGTAAAGACAAGAGGTAAAGCCTACAGAGATCGACACCATTATAAATCACTGGAACTTATTTTAATCAATCTCCTTGATGAAGACAAATATAGCTCCAGTGGAATTTGAACTCTGAATGGAAAAGAATGAAACTAAGTCATGAAATCCATTCATTCTAGTGTTCTATATTCTCAGCCATTTTCAGTGCTCTACTTCATTTAAACAATAATTAATAACCACTGTAAACTTTGTTCTCATGAAGTCTCTCAAATATAAATTAGCTACCTACATTGTAATCACTGTTTGCAGACTTTCAAAACTATTTCTAAAACCAAAATGACATGGGTGTATATAACTATATACAACATCACAAGAGAATCTATATGAAGTGCATTGGTTTTTCAGTTTTCTTGCCAATGTTTAGATCCTTTAGAGTCAATATACAACAGCAAAGGACATGGACATACGGACTAACACACACACACATTCATATATATGATGGGTTTCCACAGCTACGGTCTATCTTCAGTCCTCCCACAGACAAAGTATTAGCCAACCCAAGGCTGTGGAAGAAGACACTAACCCAAGGCATTGTGCAGGATAACAAAATCCAAAACCATGTGATTGTGAAGCAAACTTCTTAACCACAGTCGTGCTTGCACTCAACTCATTTGCGAGTTACATGTCATGGCCATAAAACACATTGACATGACATGATTAACTATCAACACCTTATCAGCCATAAAAATGAAAATTCATTTTTTTTTTATCAAAAAAAATTTACAAACATCAAATTAGACCATATAAATGAATATTATTTTTACATCTTTGTGTGAATGTAAGATACAAAAAAATGACTACACAGGTCCTTCCCCACCCCCATGAAATGAAGAGGCAAAAGAATGAAAAAAAGAAAGAAAGAGAGACACTTGCAAGTTCCTCCAGAAAAGAAATAGTGGCTTACCTCCATGTTTTTTCTATGACGTCTCTACAACTCACATAGGATGCATGTTGGTCTTGAAGCCGTGATCGAACAACTTGGTATGGATATGTTGCTGCAGCAGCAATCATTTTTGATATGGCAGCAAAAGTTATGTACTCCAGTGAACTCTACAAGACAAAAAAAAAAACAGAAGAAAGTGAGTGAAAGAATGATATGTTATCTTCGATAGTTTAGCATAATCAATGTTAGATGGGTAGAGATCATGCATCTAAGCCTTTTTTCTTTGTTAATATAAATTTATTTTGAGCAAATTACTAAACACCAAATAATGTTCTAAAAGTACTAGAAAGTATCATTTTAATCTGGATGTCTTCAAATGAACAGAGCAATTTATCAGCTATGAGAATCTGAACTATGCTGGTAAGTTGATTTGAGCATGGGATTAACAAAAACCACTAAAATAGTACCTGGTTCTGAGAGAAGATAACTGGTTGGAGTCAAAATAAAAGAGACAATGAATAGAGAACTTAACTGGTGGATGAATATGGTTACTAAGAAAGAAATTATCAGGAAAGCTATCACCTAAAAGAAAAGATTAGAGACACAGAGCTGAACCAGAATGAGACATTACCCACAAGCTTCAGAAACTTCTGCTAGACAAGGATATCCTGCCAAACATCCTTCAATTCAAGGTTAACATTTGAGCCACACTCTAAAACCTAAAAAGTGAACATGCAAAATTACTTTCTCACTACTCATGAACAACTCACAGATAAAAAGCATCACATTCCTCACTAATACTGATCTTACAATTTGAACACTTTGCATGGTAGCCAAACACAATTCTCATACACAGAAAAGGTTTTGATTTATGAAGCTGACCCGCACCACCTACCCCAGGACTTATAGTCCTGCAAACTGCAGGGCAACCTCAATAGTGCTGGTGGTACAAAAATAGCACCCAGTCCACACTAAGTGGTTGGCATTAGGAAGAGCATCCAGCCATAAAAGCAACACCAAGCAGACATTGTCATTGGACACATCAGTTACTGTCAAACTGTCCAACCCATGCCAACATGGAGCATGGATGTTAGATGATGGTGATGATGATAAAATACTACAGAAAATAAATAATTGTTGATTAAACACACACCAGACAATATAGTACCATGCATACATCTGGAATGCTGTACCTACCAATCAAGTACCAATGTCTCAGGAAAAGAAAAAGGAAAACTACCTGATGAACAGACATTTCCACAACAACACATTCTAGCTATTTGGGTGTTCTCTCCTTTTTACAACGACAAGGATGGTCACTACTTCCTTAACTCTTTCGATACCAATCTGGCTGAGACCACCTCTGGCACTGTAGTACAAATGTCTTGTTCTCATAAGTTTTGAATTAAAATCTTCCACCAAACCTTAGTCACAATTTATGTTCCTAACACTAGCTTAATGGTAACTTAAATTATTTTACTAAATTCTTAGTTACATTTAAAATTAATTGAAAGAAACACAGAGCATCTCAAAATAAATATGGTAACGAAAGGGTTAAACTTATTGATCATACTACATTCACCTATAATGACACACATTAAAACTGTTTCTTTCATTTTTACCATGGCGATAATTCATAAAACCACTTTTTTCTCTTCTTATGTTTTCCAATGAATCAGTAACCTAAAAACATTTACACTAAATAACTTCATTAGCTTCACTCAACCATCTTATATATATAAAAGTTACAAATTCTATTATCTAGGTTAATTCAAATCTAGGAGAGCCTGCACAGGACTGTTCTGTTTCTTCTGACTTAGTAAAATAGATAAATACCCATAACTTGGCTGTGAAGTTTAGTTTTGCAGCAAATTGAAGTTAAGAAAGCATACGCAGAAACTGGTCTATCACAATTTTGTGTCTTCTTAGACTTGGTATAGATGTGTGACAAGTTGGAAACAGTTTATAAACATTCTGTTATGCATAGAATGCAGTACTGCCTTGGTGAAAAATAGTACTTGTCATGAACCATGAAACAAAAGTTGGGAAAACAATCTTCAAGAAAAAAAAGTGTGTGTGCATGCATGCATGCATGCACTAAACACAGGCATGACTGTGTGGCTTCCCAACTACCTGGTTTTAGGTTCAGTCTCAATGCATGTGAACTTGGGCAAAGGTCTATAGCCTCAAGTCTACCTAAGCCTACCTATAGCCACAAGTCTACCTAAGCCTTCTGAGTAGATTTGTCAGATGGAAACTCAAGAAGCCCATTGCATGCATGTGTGTCTGTGCAATACTTGTAAACAATGTCAGCCATAAATGTGGTGTCTTTTGTTTCTAATCTTCCATAAAAACATGTCCAACCAAAGCAGACTATATTACCTTATATTACCTTACATAGAAACAGGTGAGGATTAGTGACAGAAAGAGCATCCAGCCATAGAAAATCTACCCCAATGAATTCTGTTTGACACATATACATGAAAAGTAGATGTTAAAACAATGATGATGATATGGCTATACAGACACACATACATATATATATATATACACAAATAGGTAGGTGTTAATTTGAAAACACAAATTTAGCAATTCATTATCTAGAGGTTGATAAAAGAAATGGTCAACTGAGTTAGTAGGATTGATATGATTGACTAAAAACCTTCAAAAGTGGTGCCCCAGTATGATCACAGTTTAAATTAAATCAGCAAAAGAACAGTAGATTATACCACATATTGCATGGTACAGTTGTATATTTAAGAGATGACAAATTATGTACATTATTTACATTTGACAGATATTTGTCCTCATCTTGTTTGTTGTTAACACATTTCGGCTGATATACCCTCCAGCCTTCATCAGGTGTCTTGAGGAAATTTTGAACCTGGGTTTTCATTCCTAAGGTATTTTTCGATATTATTATCCAGGTCACTGCCAGGAATCGAACTCGGAATCTTAGGGTTAGTAGCCTGCACTCTTAATCACTACGCCATATTCCCGTGGGCATATGGAATAGTTAACAACAAACAAAATGAGGACAAATATCCATCAAATGTAAATAATGTATACTGCATAGTGTAATGAATATCAATCATAGTATAAATATTCTCCAACTGTTGTGAGTAAACAGGGTTATCAAGAGGAAATGGCCAAGTCTTAACAAAAGGAAAATCAGTACAGAAAAGATAAGCAGGAAGAAACCAAAAAAAAACAAGAGCTTAACATTGAGGAAGGAGCATTAATAAACAGATCAATAAAGAAAAGAAAGTGAAAATCCTCCATAGGATACACTATTTAAATAGGGTGAATAGTCAAAACAAGAAGAAAGTAGCGGGTCCATTGCTGTCACTTTGTTTACAGTGGTTATTAATCATTGTTTAAATGAAGTAGAGCACTGAAAATGGCTGAGAATATAGAACACATTCTTCTCCATTAAGAGTTCAAATTCCACTGGAACTATATTTGTCTTCATCAAGGAGATTGATACAAGTTCCAGTGATTTATAATCTTTTTTAATTTCATTTTATTTCTTTTTAATCTAATAAATTTGATATTGAAAATTTAATCATTCTAAGTTTCTCTTTTGTTGAATGCTTCATAAAATTTGGTTTTGAAGAATATGTAATATAATGAATAGTACATATAAGTGAGAGGAATACGTATTATTTATTACGATTGCGCTGGTATGGACATGTGGTGAGAATGGATGAGGATAGCTGCGTGAAAAAGTGCCACACCCTAACAGTTGAGGGAACCCGTGGAAGAGGTAGGCCCAGGAAGACCTGGGCTGAAGTGGTGAGGCAAGACCTTCGTACATTGGGCCTCACCGAGGCGATGACTACTGACCGAGACCTTTGGAAATGTGCTGTGCGTGAGAAGACCCGGCAAGCCAAGTAAGATCGTTGCCAGTGCCCCTGGACTGGCTCTTGTGCGGGTGGCACATGAGATGCACCATTTTGAGCGTGGCCATTGCCAGTACCGCCTGACTGGCT
>NC_068983.1:143748942-143758646 GCF_001194135.2 Octopus bimaculoides | reverse complement strand
ATAAAAGACACCATTTCGAGCGTGGCCGTTTTCGTGCGGGTGACACGTAAAAGCACCCACTACACTCTGAGTGGTTGGCGTTAGGAATGGCATCCAGCTGTAGAAACTCTGCCAAATTAGATTGGAGCCTGGTGTTGCCATCCGGTTTCACCAGTCCTCAGTCAAATCGTCAAACCCATGCTAGCATGGAAAGCGGACGTTAAACGACGATGATGATGATGATGATGATGATTAAATCAACATATTTGTCCAACTCATGCAAGCATGGAAAAACAGGCACAAAAAAAAGTGAATGAATGAACAAAAATATATCTTTTACATGTTTCAGTCACTGGACTGTAGTCATTTTGGAGCACCATCTTGAAGGGTTTTAGTCAGAGATGAACAGTAATTATGTCTTTTTTTAAGCTTGATATTTATTCTATGTCTTTTTTGCCAAACCACTAAATTACTGAAACGTAAACCAACATTGGTGAGAGAGAGTTCAATAAATGTGGACTATTTTCATATTTAGTATTCAATACATGATATGAATAAATACCAAAAATAGGTTGGGAGCACTGAATAGGAAAAAACAAATGTTGGAAAATCCAAATAACCATGAAATATGAGCTGACAGAAAACTTAATGAAAGAAACTTCCTTCTATTTCAACTAGAGCATATAAGTATCTACATAATTTCATTAACAGTGACATAGCTAAAAATAAAAATATCTGTATAAACAATCTTATGTTACATGTTATGGAAGTTGTTATGAAACAATTATTAAAAAAAAAAAACTTTCAAAATTAAAAACAATAAGAACATTAGATAAACACGGAAACAAAAATCTGTTCCCCTCCACCAATCATATTTTTCATTGATCTTTTTGCTTATATTTTCTGCATGTTCACACTGTCTCTAACTACACCTCATGTTCACAATACACTACCTCATGTATGTGCACCATTCATTTGTCTACATCAGTGTAGACAACCTATGGTCCGCAAAGGCATTACTGGGAGGGGGGGGGGTGTCCATGAACATGTTAAGCTGACAGACCTTTCAATATCCTGGGGTCCATGGGAAAACTCATTTAAATAATAGGGGTCCTTGGTAGTAAAGGGGTTGGGAACCACTAGTCTACACCTTATGACCACAACACTGCAATAGGTTGCGAGGGGCGTAGTATTTTGCTTTTTTTTTTGCGCATGTTATATACCATTTCAATTTAATGTCCACTTTTCCATGCTTACATAGAAAAATGGACATCAAAAGGTTGAGGCAGGTTTTCTACAGAAAGATGTCCTTCCTGTCATCAGCACACACCTATTCCCAAGCACAGTGATATATGTATTTCTCAAGGCCATACATGTTTTTCACAGAAGACTGAAAATGAATGGCACGACTTTTATGATGGTGGTGCTTGCTTACAACTATCATGCATTGTCAAGATAAGGAGACACAGACACAATGGGCTTCTTTCAGTTTCTGCCTACCAAATTCACTCACAAGGCATTAGCTGGACTGAAGACACTTGCCCTGGGCACATGATTGAGAAACAAACTTCATAAGCACTCAGCTCTAGTTCAAATACATATATTTAAGATAGTCGGAGGTGGAGAAGCAATGCCCATAACCTTTGCAGGTCCTTCTAAACTGCTACAATATTAATATGGATAAATCCATATCAGAGCCTCTGGAAGTCAATGTCTGCAGTAAAGCATAGAAGGAACCAGTGTTTGACCCAAGTACTTGAACAGTATCATGCCTTAATTATATCAGTTTAATAACAATTATCCATAATCTAGGAACCTATTTAACAAATATCTTTTATTTCATACTTGGTTGGTATAAACAACATAAAGGCTTTCATAATAAAAACACTTTATAAAAATTGACAAAAAAAAAAACAAAATAAAAATTGATTATCAAAACGAGTCTGACCAGAGAACCCAGACTGTAATTAATTAGTTGCACATTTCAGATAAATGTATAACAAAAAGAGGGAAAAAAGAAATAAACATAGTAAGATGGTAATCGTTAATAGCAATTAAACACAATAGATGAAATAGCGGAAGATACATTAACTCTAAATGAATATTAGTTAACAAGCAATCCTTTAGCACAGCTAACATATTTTTTTATATATATTATATAAAAGAATAGTTCATCTATGACTTAAAAGCTTGCTATAAGAAAATCATTTAACATCTATTAATATATTTTATTTTACTAGAGACACACCAAGAACAGTCAACAAGAACCAGCCTTGAAACCAAAATATATCCATTTTTGATGGTTTAATTTACATAGTTGCCAGTGGATACCTTAATGAAGAGTGGATTGCATGTTTCTTTAACGTTTAACTAGCAATTATAAACACTAATGAACACTCGTTTGTAATGAGTATCATTAGCTTAACCAAAGTATCTTTGACTTAAACCATTTACCTGAAATTTTAATGATGTTTCAGTATCAGTTTCAACTCACTAATTAAAACAAAAGGTTTCGTTCATTCCGATCAAACCTTTATTGCAAAGTGAGATTATTACACCTTTTCTACAGTTTTATAGTACAGTGATACTTTGCAGTACAAGTTTAATTCATTCCATGACTGGGCTTGTTTTACAATTTAGTTTTACAAATTGAAATTAATCAAAATATAATTAATCTGTTCCAACCCCAAATTCTACCCAAAATCATTTTTTATGGGTCTTAAAACAGGGAAGGTGAAGTTACAAAGAAAATGACAATTATTAAAACATAATAAAAGAGAATGCAAAGGAAATATGTAAACTGATTTTATTAATTTAATTACTTTAAAGATGGGACAATTTTTGCACAAGCAAGACAATGGAGCAGGGAGGAGGTGGATTATTATTTGGAAGGAGAATCTTCTTCCATTAAGACTTCAGTAAGAACATTCTCTCTCACTTCACTTAATCTAGACTTTTTGGACACTTCACTTTTCACACTTGCAGCTCATTTCATTAGAAACATATCAAGAGAAGTCTGCTTTTTCCTGCCTTTCAAAGTGTTATGAAAATGCACCAGAGCAATGTCATTAAATAAAGCAGCTGCACGACCTGTAGATATTTTCTCAGGATGATTTTTTTCTACAAATTCAGAAACACACTATCACTTTGCTAACACTGCCTTTATATCACTCACAGAGACAGCCTTCTCCATTACACTGTCCTCCTCCAGGGAACCAATCTTTTCCACTGAATCTGAATGCTGCTGCTCTTGAAGCTGCAGGAGTTCATCTGTCATCAGCTCCTCTGAGTGTTCCTTGAAGAGATTGTTAACATCTCCCATCATCAATCTCGAAGCACATGGACATGCCTAGAGACACTATCTCCTCAACTACAGGTGACACAGACTCAAACCTCTCGAAGTCTCTTTCAGATATGCCCTCAGGCCACAGTTTCCTCCATGCAGAATTCAGTATTCTCCTCATTACACCCACTCAGGCTATATCAATGATTTTCAGGTAGTTAACAATGTTATAGTGCTCCTAAAACTCATGAAGGGTTAGATTTGTATTTTCCATAACTTCAAAGCACTGACAAAACAGGTGTTTGGTGTACAATTTCTTAAAATTAGAAATCACCTGTTGGTTCCAAGGACTGCAAGAAAGGGATGGTGTTGCGTGAAAGGTAAACAACTTTTATGAATTTAAATTCATCCAGGATATCATCTTTGAAGTTAGGAGTGTGAACAGGAGCATTGTCAAGGATGAGGAGCGCCTTGAGAGGAAGATTGCTCTCCAGAAGGTACTTCTTTACTGCTGGTCCAAAGATAAGGTTGACCCAATCAATGAAGAATTGCCTGATGACCCAGGCTTTAACGTTTGCCTTCCTTGTGCGACTTGAATGTTCATGGGTTTTCAGAATGGTATACAAGGAGCAACTTAATCTTCAAATCTCCACTCACATTGGCACAATGGGTAAAAGTTGGCCTGTCTTTCATAGGCTTGTGGCCTGGCATTTTCTTCTCCTCTGCAATTATATAGGTTCTTCTGGGCATTTTTGTCCCAAAAAGGCCAGTTTCATCACAGTTGAATACCAATTATACAATGTACCCATCAGCTGTGATGAGCTGACAGAATGGTGCAGATCGTCGATGTGCTTTGTCCACAACACACACTCCTCTTTCATGTTTATCAAAGATTTCCTTCTTCAATTCTATTGTAACCAGTTCTTTTCTTCTTAGCACTGTCCTTTGCACTAACCTTCTTAGGACGTGTGGCTAACATAACTAATTATTATAAAATAGCAGCAAAAAAAAAAAATTCACAAAACTAAAAAAAAAACTGGGTAAAACACAACAGGGTTGCTGCTACATTGAGATAAACACATGAACAGAGCAAGTGGAGGTTGCGCTTATTGGGTGAATGTGTACAAGCTCAAGGCCAAGCTAGCAGTCACTTGTATGAAACTCACTCATACTAAGGGATTTCCACTCATACTTCAAGACAAAAATTCACACAAGCCTTGGCTCATACAGCAAATTATTCACACAGTGGTGCACTGCAAGGTTCTACTGTATATTCAAATAAGTTAGAATCACAATTTTCAATATGACACAAGCACAATTAAAAAGTAATCAGGAAAATCAAGTTTATGACTCAATCTTAACCATTACATCACTAACACCTTAATGAAAAGGATAATTAACTCTTTTAATATCAACCTATCATACTGAAATTAAATCATTCCCAAATCTCATTCCAACATGGAATAGATGGTCAACACTAGCAAGATATGAAAATCTCTACATAATCACTCTACTTACAAGAAACTGCAGCTAAATATCACTTGAATAACAGCCTACCATTCTGTAAAAAGCTCAAGTACACTTGAGATAATGAAGCCTTAGATAGCGCTAAAAAGATTTAATGGCCCCTGCAGGATGTTTGCTCAATCAGAGTTAACTTCTAACTAAACAACAAGAAAGAGATAAAGTTAGATATTTTACTAAACCTCTTTAAGTTTTTTATTATATTGCTGATGGACTGAAGCAGTTAAGCAGTCTACTTATTAGATTTATAGTTTCAAAAAGTATTAATGTAAAATCTACCATTTCCTGCTTCTACTAAGAATATTAAATTTTGACCTTACTTAAACTTAACCAAGGAACTACTATTTCAGTGTGCTTGCTTAGCATTGCATGAAATAAAAAAAAATACCATTGTTATATGAATTGATGATAAACCTTTAAATAAATTTAAGTTATTCAGTTCTAATTCTAGTAGCTGATTATATAACAGCAGACAGAAATTCAATAATAAAGAAAAGGTTTAGCAAAAACTTTTTAAATGACGTGCAAGAAAAGAAAAATGAAAATAAAAACATTAAATTGATTTTTTTTTTTTTTTTATGAGAAAGATAAATGAAGCTTGCATCATCTAGACATATTGCCAAAGTCATTAAGTGAATGAAATTGATCAAGGCTGAACAGCTTTAGAAAAGATCACCTTTGCAATGCAAATGTTCCAGCAAACATAATACAGCAGTAGAGGAGATTAACATTTCTTCAGCAAAATAGCAGATTTTCATTATTACGTAAATAAGTGTAGGCCAGTAGTAATCTGGTTTAAGCTCAGCACTCAAACAAATTAACTTTTCAGGTAAAAGGAAATATAAAAAAAGAAACAATTTTCTAGCAAAACACAGAAAACTAAAGTAAAATATCCAGTTATAGGCAATTGTCAAATCACTAAGGTAGAAAGAAACAAGCAGAACCAACCAATATTCCTATTTCTATATGTATTTATGTAGGTTCAGTCCCACTGCATGGCACCTTGGGCAAGTGTCTTCTGCCTTGGGTCAACCAAAGCCTTGTGGATGGTTTTGGTAGAAGCAAACTGAAAGAAACTCATCATATATGTGTAGGTATGTGCCTATGTACATATGTGTGCATGTGCATATGATTGTGTGTACCCTGTCTTAACATCATGATTGTAAACGAGCATCAATGTCATGCAAGAGATGTTTGTTTCTAGTCTTCCATGAAAATGTATATCAGGGTATGGGGTACTATTACCCTGTTTGGAGACAAGGTTGGCAACAAGAAGGGCATCCAACTGTAGAAAATCTGCCTCGACAAATTTCATCTGACCCATGCTAAATGACAATGATGACAATGATGATGATGGTATAAGACAGTGAACTGGCAAAATCATTAGAGTGTAGGACAAAATACTTTGCAGTATTTGTTCTGGCTATCTGTGTCCTGAGCCAAATCCAGCCAAGGTCAACTTTGGGATGGAGGCAAGGTCAAAAATCCAAACTGCATTTCATCTAAAACAATTCTCTTCCTAATTACGTTTTTTAATTAACCTGTTTTTGCTTGGCTTGCTAATGTGTATGTATGCCGGTGTACATATGGCTGTGTGATTAGGAAGGCACAGGCAAGAGCTGTATGGTTAAGAAGTTCACTTCATACACACGGTTCTGAGTTCAGTCCCACTGCATAACTCTTAGGGAAAATGTCTACTACTATATAGTTTCAGGCCAAACAATGTATTGTGAGTTAAGTGGTAGAGAGAAACCAAAAGAAGCCTATAGTATCAAATGTATGAGGGTATGTAAATGTATGTGTGTGTGTCTATATCTTCCTTTTGCCATGATTTTTACACACTGACCGAATACAAAGTCATTGTTCATACAAATCTTTCAAATTTTTTGCCTTCACTGGACTTTATTTTCTATAAAATGCCTGAACTGTTTGGTGTTCAAAGAACAGGGGGGAAATATTACAATGCTTAGAAACAAATGAGGGTTAGAAACAAGAGGAGCATTTGGCTGAAAACAATCTGTTTCAACAAGTTTTGCTTGACCTGTGCTTGCATGTAAAAGTGGACATTAAAAGAAACTGATGATGATGACATAAGTGTTGAGCATGTTTAAACATATCTTCAATGAATGGTAGGCTTGCTATACAAAAACTTTTATTTCCTTATAAATAAATAAATAAATAAATAGTCTTTAATTGTTGCATTACGCATTATCTTTCATAAAACATTAGCAGAATGACAGAGTTAAACAGCAATAATCCTACATAATCTCAAGTGTTTTCATTATCCAAATCCAATCACACGTGTTTGTATCAGGTCATCCCATAACTTCTGTCCGAATTTTGAATAAAGAAAACAAGTGATCAAATGTTATAATTGAAATTTAATCATCAATGTACTTTCCCTGATTATCTATGACTTCCTTCCATCTATTTACAAGTTTTTTAATCCCATCAATGTAAAACTCTTGGTTTCAAAGCGAAGAACTCTGAAATGTCAGTTTCAACCTTCTCCTGGCTTGCGAAAGTGATGTCACCCAAATGATTCTGTAAACTACAAAACAAATGGTGGTCCGAAGGAGCAAGGTTGGGAGAATAAGGTGGATGAAGAATTTTTTCCCAACCAAGCTCTTCGATTTTCTGTGATGTGATCTCTGCAGTGTGGGGTCACGCATTGTCCTGATAAAACATGACTCCTTTTCAATTCACTAAAGCTGGTCTTTTTTTCTTCAAAACTTGGTTCAAACGCTCTAATTGCTGACAGTAGACTTGAGCATTGATTGTTGCATTAGGTGATAACAATTCAAAGTGAATTACTCCTTTGAAATCCCACCAGATAGAGAGAAATAGGCAGAAATCTTCACATCTGAATTTTGCAAACCATCTTCTGCAAGTTCTTTCATTCAAGCATTCTTTCCCATAAACTGAGTGTATGTTTCGAGTCACTTTGGCTGCAGAGTTTCCTTTTTTGTACTCATAAAGCATTATGTGCCTCAAATGCTCTTTGGATACTTCCATGTTAGAAAGGGTTTTAATCAAAGAAATTTTAATTCTTTTATTCTGTAAAATAATATTTAATTAGTTTAAATGTACACAAATGCATAAAAATAATTTTCAATTCCATGACGCTGGTAACAATTACGCTCAATAGCACCATTTGAATGTAATCGTTACCAGCGTTGCCTTCCTGGCACGTGAAAAGACATTCGAGTGAGGTTGTTGCCAGTGCCGCCGAACTGGCTCCTGTGCAGGTGGCACATAAAATATACCATTTTGAGCATGGCCATTGCCAGTACCGCCTTCACG
The DNA here is from genome assembly GCF_001194135.2 of Octopus bimaculoides. NCBI lineage: Eukaryota > Metazoa > Mollusca > Cephalopoda > Octopoda > Octopodidae > Octopus > Octopus bimaculoides. Next base: position 143,750,557 of record NC_068983.1, on the reverse strand, counting down.
TAGCCTTCATGCCGGTGGCACCTAAAAGCACCCACTACACTCTCGGTGTGGTTGGCATTAGGAAGGGCATCCAGCTGTAGAAACTCTGCCAAATCAGATTGGAGCCTGGTGTAGCCATCTGGTTCGCTAGTCCTCAGTCAATTTGTCCAACCCATGCTAGCATGGAAAGCAAACGTTAAACGATGATGATGATGATGATTCTAAATTGCTATTGAATTTCATTCAATTCTAAAGAAGGTAAAATCGGACAGAACTTATGGGACGACCTGATATAATATTGTTACTAAATCATTTAGATATCTGTCAGTTAGTTTCCTCTTTAAACAAGTGGGAAATGATAATGAGAAGGGGAGAGGTAAGGAGGGTGAAAATTAACAAATCTTACCATTCTGTAGTGTATAGGTCTCTCATGATACTTGTTATATATAGATTTCATTTCTTCATAAGTTACAAACTGAATAACACCATGCGAAACCCCAAAGACACCTGGTATGAAACCCTATAAAAATAATATACAAAAAAAAAGCAAAATAGTCTGCAATTGATGTGAAAAAATCATAATCAATAAATATTTATACACATGAGCACACACAGCATTACATCCACTTTGTCATGGTAACACAAAACTTTGTCTTTTTTTTTTTTTTTAACTAATTTGTGGTAAGTGGTTTTACAACTGCAAGCACAAAGAATAATCAATAGCCTAGAATCTTGTGTGTTCTTTTGTTTAATTTAGGTAACACAACCAAGGACATGCCAAAGCGTCACCTTCAGGGCATGTATGATATACATGCATGTTGGCAACTGCTAAATATTGTGTTACTATATGAATAATTGCCTTCAGTTCAACAGCAGTTGATTGGGTGAATAGTCACCAAAATATTTACATGTAACACAAGTTGTGGTGAGTACCAGATGTTTTCTTTGTGAGGTATATTTGAAATCCATTTAATTCATAGCAACATTACACCAACTGACCATTAAATTATTATGCACGTGATTAAATATCTCACATAAATTAACTATATTCATGTTTCATTTTTACTTTGCAACTTCCCAGTCCAGCTTTCCACTGTTACTCTACTCAATTAGCAAAAGTATGTCTTAGATTATTGAGTACCCTCTATACTTACAGCACACAAGGCACCCCACCGCCTTGTATGCTGGTGCCACATTGGAAAACACCTTTGCCTGCACACTCTCTAGAGTGATTGATGAGCAAACAGAAGTTAGGTTGAGAAGTCCCTTGGTGCTGGTGCCATGAAGAAAAAACCCAGTACATAGTTTAAAACTGGGGGAAAATGAGTGGAGGAGAAAGTGTAAAATTGTGAGGCCCCTACAATTGGAGGGTTTATTAACCTCTCTAGTGCAGGCACCATGAAAAAATGCACCCCTAAAGTGATTAGTGATAGGAAGAGCATCCAGCCATAGAAACCAAGCCAGAATGATAGTGACTTTCTATAGAAGTGTTTACAAAGCACCAACAGCAGTGCTTTTTTTACACACAAACTAATATATATATATATATATATATATAGTGCAGTCTTCTGCCTGGCCAGCACGGGAAGCAGATGTTCAATGGTGATTATATATATATATATATATATATATATAT
>NC_068983.1:143725952-143748729 GCF_001194135.2 Octopus bimaculoides | reverse complement strand
GTATCAATTCATCATAGGTATGGACAATAGTGTAGCAGAAATGACTGAATACCATGCAAAATCCATAGCTGTATTTAATTATGTCTCTTTAGATCACGAGATCAAATCTTGCTGAGGCTGATGTTGCCTTTCATTCCTCTGATCTTGATGCATGTACCAGTCAAGTATTAGGAATTGATTAAATCAAAATCTTCACCAAATACTTAGAGACTCATGCTTATCATCATTATCATTTAATGTCTGTTTGCAATGCTGGCATAGGTTGGAGAATTTGACAAAAGCTAGCCTACCAGAGAGCTGCACCAGGCTCCATCCAATTGTCTGTTTTGGCATGATTTATATGGCTGGATACCCTTTCTAACACCAAGAATTTTACAGAGTGTACTGAGTTTACATGCCACCAGCATGGGTGCTTTATACATGACACCAACAAAGCTGCTTTTTACATGTCAGTGCTGCATAAAAAAAAATCATTATCATCAATATTGGCTTGAGAATGCCAATGACACAGCTTGAGGAGTCAATGCATTTAACACCAAACAAAGCAAGATACCATGTTTGCTTTAGATAAACAAAAACAACATAGATCAGAGAGGATCTTTAGTCTTGCAAGCGACAAAGAAACCTTCCTGGTTCTACAATAAAATGCATGAAATATACTCTCCAAAGCAGCTAGCATTAAGAAAGATAGCTGCCAACTGAAACAATGACAAAAAATTGAATATATAAGCAATATCTAGTCTCCAATCCACCAGAAGAAGGAGGTAGCAGCTCCAAATAAGAACTGTCTCAGAATGTGATGACCCATCCAAAACATGTCAAAATTGAATGAGAACACATGATGATGGTGATGATTGCATTTTAACTTATAACAAACAATATCTGCAACATTTACATAGTGAACTATTGAATACTTCTTAGAAATGTTGTACTCATCCCTACTCCTAAACCACACATACATTCTACTCAGCTCACCTCAGTCTCATCAGTTGCAAAAAAAAAATGCAGTAGAGTGGTTAGCAGTAAGAAAGACATCATATGTTCCCATAATTTATATGCCAATTTGCAAAAAAAAAAAAAATCCCAAATAGAATCACATGTATAATAAGTTTTCACATGAATAGATAGCTATCTTCATACAAGGTCAAAAAATGTTTGACAATGACCACTATTTAATTTCATGTATGAGTGAGACAGAAATAGAGATGTCACAACAACTTTGAATTCATAAGCTGTCATCAAATGTGAGAAAATCTGTTTTTATCCACATCTGTTGGATGAGGAAAAAAATGCCTGCTACTGAAAGTAGTCTACATTTTAACAAAAAACAAAAAAGAATGGATACTATACACATATATTAGAGATTGTAAGTGCACAAAAGACAGCTCAATAGGTAGATATCATTTTTCGTTTGTTTGGTTTTTTTAGCAGCTAGATACTCTTCATTCCAGTAAGCATTCAGCCATGAAATAATATAACTTAAACCATATGGTCAGTAGTCTATCTAGCTACTGTATCTCATTACTGCTGTAGTGATTGCAGTTTCAAATATAAAAGAAATTAAATGCTTGCACAAGTATATATTTCTTGCCTTCTCAATTTTCCAACCACTAAGATTAAAATTCAGTACATTTTTTTTATTCTCATAATTGTTTTACTTGCTTCAAACATTTGGGCAATAAGAAATTGAACAGAATAAGGATGTGGATGAATTTACCTTATAAAAACCCTTAAAACCTTCCTGCTTAAATATTTTCACTAAGGCATCACTCAATCCTCTATAGTATGTTTTTTTATGAAGATCTGAAGTTTGCTCATACTGTAAACATAGGCGTGTCTTTGCAACAAAAACAGGATTGACAACTAGTAAAGATAAAACACCTGAAAGTAAACAGATTAATAAATTGAACTAATTAATGTTACAACAATTAAAAAAAGCAATTATGGAACATCAAATATAAATTCAAAAATATTTTTATCATTAAATTTTATAGATTTCACATTTATAAAATGTGACAATAACATTTCTGAAAGATGACAATAACAAATTGCACTGTAATGATCAATATGTGGTGGTCCTCTTGCATAGCAACTGACAATAAACTTCTGCTTAAGTACTAGTATTCTACTGCATTAAACAGCTGAATAGGTACTGCTAATTGCACTAGCATCTTGGCTAAACTTGTTAGTACAATTAGGTACAATCAAAGGATAATATCTATTAGCAATGCTCAATATAACATGATTTTACTAAGCATGGTGTATATTTCTCAAAAAGATAATACAATAAATAGTTTATGCTGACAATTCAATTTTATACACATTAGCAGATATAATATCAACTCCCTAATCAAGTTGTAGTAAATGAGGAATATTTTAAGTCCAATTATTCTAATCAAAACTTCAACATATAGATCAAGATTGGAAAAAAAAAAAAGCAAACATTGCATTCTGTGTGGAAGTTTTCAATAAATATGTTGGTTACCTTTGCCTAGCTCTGATTGAGCAGACTAATAATCAAAGACATTCTAGCTATGATCAAGTAGTCCTTCCCCATTCTTTGCTACAGTGTACTCTAGACCAGTGCTTCTCAAACTATCTGATGTGGCATACAGGTAGGTTTTTTTTTTTTTTCCAATGTGCCAGGGACCAGTAATATTTCTTAGTAACATTAATTTATACTGGAAACAATATATATAATGAATATAATAAAAGTTGACTTTTTTTTTTAATCTTATATTTATTTTGTAAATATATAATACAATATTACATAAGCATTTTATAATGTTTCGTTCTTTTCTGAAAACTCAGCACATACTGGCAGCTGATGGCTCGCAGACTGGCACTAGTCCGCAAACCACCACTTCTTTTTTTCTTTTTTTAAGATAGTGGGGTATAACTTAAAGATTTGTTTGTTATTACTAGCAAGTCAAATGACTGCTTAAAGGCTCTTGCACTGGTATTATGTACAATTAACAGAGCTTGTTCCCAATGTCTAAATGGTTGAAATCAAACAAGAATTATTTTATACTAGCAAGTTTCCTATCCTGCTGTAAAAATATTCAACTAAATAAGCAGATAGGATAACATTAAAAATCTGATGAAAATGGTGATGGTTTGAATATTATAAACTTTTACATGCATCCCTGAAAAATATATACTCACAAGCAAATATATGTAATAAGTATTAATATTTACTTACCTGCTTGACTAGCAGCCAAAATATGGCTACTAGCACCTAGAGAAACTTTCTGATCGCCAGCTTGCATTTGTGTTTTGGCATAGTTATATCTAAAATGAAATAAAATAAAACAATGAATCACACAATAAAAATCATTTTTTAATTAAAAAAATTGTTTAAGTAAAAATGTAAATATTATCATCATTTTAGTGTCTACTTTTCCATATACGTGTCAGAAAGAATTTATTGAGGCAAATTTTCTATGGTAAGAGGCCCTTCTTATTGCCAACAAGAACATGACTCCAAACAAGATAATATTCCCTCTAGCCAGATATGTTTACACAGAATACTGGAAACAAATGACGAAGGCAGCATTTATTTACTACTGTTGTATGCTATCAAAATCAAGGAAATATACACAAATGTGTGTGTATTATACACACACACACACACTGCTTTCAATTTCCATCTACCAAACCCACTTATTGTGATTTGCTACTACCTCCGAGATCTGCACCTGCAGTCAGCTTCACTCGGGCTCGTGCCTGCAACTTCCATACCTGCTAAAAGACTTCCTAAAATCAAGATTATCAGGCAGGTGTTATTAGAGGCTTAATTACGGCGAAGAAAATCATGACTGGCCACATATCTGGTGGCAAATTTTGACAGAGGTTCCATCACATAATGGAACAAACCAAGTGATTAAGAAACAAACTTCTTAACCACACATTCAAAATGTTAATATGAAATACTTAAACACACACACACACACACACAATGATGTTGCAAAAGTTCAAGATATAATCAGAATACACATTGCATGCCCCACAAACAAATCTGATCAAAAGTAAGGTTTACAGTAAAGTTACAGAAGTCAAACATTTTGTACTATCTTAATCACAAAATTATACCAGGGATAAGAAGTTATTAAATGTAACTAATGTAAAAAAAAGTTTCTTCATTAACAATGCCTTAACATATTTTAACCAACCTATCCAAAGCCATCTAGTTACCATATAGTATACACCAGAATATCATATGGTAACCAGAAACAGGAGGTTGTCAGTCAAGAATTTACTATTTTGTTATATGTAGAGTGAAAAGGTACATCACTACAAACTACTTACCAACACTGTAAATGACAAATGTAGGTGATGGATTTGATATCTGCTAAAGACTTCCCAAATCAAGGTTATCAGGCAGGTGTTATCAGAGGCTTAATTACAGCAAAGAAAATCATGACTGGCCACATATCTGGTGGCAAATTTTGACAGAAGTTTGCAGGTTTTGGTGACAAATTATGGTGACTTACCAAATGTTAACATAAATGACGTAAATCTGTGAACTCCAATGAATACTAACCTTCCTGCCAACTACAGTTGCACATACAAAGAGCAAACAATTCATTGATATTATTTCCAATAGTGTGTGTGTGTGTGTGTGTGTGTGTGTGTGTGTGTGTGTGTGTGTGTCCATTTCAAATTTGAGCACAAGGCTAGTAAGTTCAGAGGAGGGAGTAAGTTGATTATTTTGGCCCCAGTGTTCAGCTGGTACTTATTTTATCAGCCCCAAAAGATGAAAGGCAAAGTCAACCTCAGCAGGATTTGAACTCAGAACATAAAGACAGATGAAATGCTGCTAAGCATTTTGCCCAGTGTGCTAATGATTCTGCCAGTTTGCTGCCTTCCAATATATACATATCAGCTATACATGTTTTACTTTCAGTTTTTTACTGCCAATTATGGACATAGTTTGTGGGAAATAATTTGTTCTGGCATATAGAAATAATAGAAAGCTAAGGTTCAAAACTGTAAACCAGACTGGGGTAACTCAAGAACAAAGTATGTGAGGAAGAGAATTAGATAAACAGAGAGACAACAGAACAAGCTAAAGAAAGGAGTAAACTCAGCAAAACAGTAGTGAAAGCAAACATGAACAGAACAGCAGTTGCCAAGTGAGAAAAATGCCCCAAGTAAAAAACAAAAACCTGATTTACTGTATCATTTCATTACACTTCTATCAGATCAAACAGTAATATTTTAACTCAATATTTGTCAACTGGTTCACACTAGATATAGGCCTTGGGGATGTTTGTAAGAGCCAATAGATCACTCAAACTTCTTGACACTGACTTGCACTCTGTTGGTTAGGACGACAAGGGTTCCAGTTGATCTGAATAATGAAGCAGCCTGTTCGTGAAACTAACATGCAAGTGGCTGAGCACTCCACAAACATGTATACCTTTAACGTAATTCTCAGAGAGAATCAGCATGACACAGAGTGTGACATGGGTAGCCCTTTGAAATACAGTAACTGCTCGTTTTTGCCAGCTGAATGGACTGGAGCAACATGAAATAAAGTCTTACTCAAAGACACAACATGTCGTTGGGAACTGAACTCGTGACCATATGATCAGGAACCAAATACCCTAACCACTAAGCCATGCGCCTTCACTCTTGACATTAAGCAAATTACAAACTGTCAATAGCATATCACATAACATTCTCAGATAAACTGAAACTTATCATAGAGCTAAATGAACTGGTATATATAAATGTAAATATACTGCCTCAAATACACAAAATACCTGCAGATCAATTGAACAAAAAGATAGGGCCTATCAGCAAGGAAGAACTTTTCATCCTAAGCTGTGACCACTTCCCCATTCTCCATTATGGTGCTGCAACAATGTTAGAGCCACAACAGTATTTCAAAAATTGTGTATTGAGGCTTGTTACAGTTAAATTCTATCTTTGGGCATATAGATTATTTTATGAAGTTAACTTATTTTATTAAATATATTGAGTTTAAAATACTAGAATCAAATAAGGACACACAAATTTATAAATAACAGCGAGCAGCTGAATTTAGGAGAGCAAACCGTTGAGCAAAACATTGTTTGTCTTCACCACATGGTGATGGATGAGAGGTGATTGACTATAAATCAAAGAGTCAATGTTATTAGCATGTCCTGTGAGAGAGTTGCAAATATTCTGCACAATGAAATTGGTATGATGAAGGTTTCTGTTCAGTGTGTATCATGTCTTCTGACACTTGATCAGAAGCATACCAGGCTGATCACATTACAAGAAAGTCTGACATTGTTTGAGCAGATCCAGCTGGTTTCCTTCAACATTTCCTAACCCAAGATGAATGTTGAGTTTATCACTTTGAGCCAGAAACAGAGACAATCCATGTAGTGGAAACACCACTCCACCCTTTCACCTGTTTCAAAGAAGGCCAAGATTGTTTTATCTGCAGGTAAGGTGATAGCCTCAGGTTTTTGGGATGTAAAAGGCATTGTGTTTATGGATTATCTTCAAAAGGACCACAACATCAATGAAGAACACTGTGCCAACTTGCTGAGACAGTTATGAAAGGCTATCAAGACTAAACGCCCAGGAAAACTGATGGAAAAGGGTTTTATTTCATCAGGACAGTGCACCAGTACCCAAGTCCTTGGTTTCAATGGTTGCTGTGTGTGACTGTAGCTATGAACTGGTTGATAAGCCTCCTTATGCTCCTGATTTGGCCCCATCTGATTATCATGTATTCTTTAACATGAATAAACACTTGGTGAGAACCAGTATCGTAATGATGATAACATTATATCTACTGTTGATGATGTTTTTGATCAACAGAATGAAAGCTTCTTTACCAATGGGATTCAAGCACTGCAACACTGATGGAAGAAGTGTGTGGACTGCATGGGAGAGTATGTTGAAAAATAAGCTTCATTTGGTCATATTCCAAGAGAGTATCTCAGTCAGCCTATGAACTTTACAGCTGACCCTCGTACATTCTATGACAAGTCAAATTTTAATGTTTATTATCAAAGGATGTAACTCTGGGTAGTTGAGACTAATTTCAGATATTTCATCCATGAGTGCTACACAACAACTACCATTTCCCATGTTCACCAGCTTTTCCTCCTACCTTCCCCTAAATGACATACCTTTCTAGATTTTTATTTATTTATTTATTTATTTTTTACAAATATATAACCTTGGTCACAGGTTTACACTCCAATATAAATATCTAAATACACATTCCTAATACAATCAATTGTCCACAAACTGTTTCTAAAACATTCCCTTCTCTTCCTGTTGAAAGTTTATTATTTCTTTTTTTTTTTTTTTTTTTTTTTTTTTTTTTTTTTTTTTTTTTACATTTTCCTAGCCTTATTTCTTGCAATGTGTATGTGTGCACACACATACTCACAATACCTTTAATTTTAGCTTTTTATTTTCTTCTCACTCACTATTGTTCTCAATAAACTTTCTACTAGTTCTCAACCTGGTCGTCTTCCTTCCTAATATCAACTAAATAGTCTTCAACCTTTTATCATACTTCTGTTCCTTCTATCATGCTGTTTTTGTGTTGAAAAGATCCCCACTATAAACATTCAAATTCATCACATGACATAGTAACATGCATCATTCTAGTTGTTAATTCAAGCACAATAAGTGCACACAAAGACCATTTCTAGCCTACTAGTTCTTGTGACTAAGTTTAGTTGTTTAACTTGAGCAGAACAAAAAGAGAATGACAATCTTAAAATTATGCTGTGTAAAACCTATCAGCGATTGTGGACTAATTACATTTATGTACAATGGCTCCATTTATCAGTCTTAAACACAATCAAAGACTGGAAATTCAGACAGAGAAAGAATAAAAGAAAATGAAAGAGGAATCAGATCAAACAGTAGCAAGATGATGAATGCAAGAATACAGCTACTTATAAGAATGACATATCAAAAGAAATTTTCTAACCATTAATTGAAATCATGATAAGCTTTGGTATGATTAAGGGTAGTAGATTAATATTTTTATTCATACTTGATATGTATGACTTCAACCAGTTTTTGTATTGCTACCAGATAAACATACTGAAGCTATAAATTAATTTACACTCTCTTTAATCTTATATCAACATCTTAGAAAATTCATTTCCCAAGAGTTAACAAGCTGTCAATACTTTTTTCTTTCTCAACCTAAATAAAATCGACCAGTCAAAGACTGAGATAGATACAAAGAAACCATCAATGTTAACAGGTCTTTTTGCATTCTATTCATTTCAATGTGTGTGTGTGTGTAGACATACATACATACTGATAAATTTTTGTATTCAAGGCACACAAAAGGCACCCAGTACACTCTGTGGAGTTGTTGGTGTTTGGAAGGGCATCTAACCTTTCCTAACATGGAAACCAGACCAAAATAGATTGGAGCCTGGTGCGCAGCTCTCCAGTTTACCAGTTCCAGTCAAACCATACAACTCATGCCAGCATGGAAAATGGACACTAAATGATGATGATGAGTCAGTTTTTATCTAGATAAAATGCAATATATTACTCATGAACATTGGGAGTAAGCTTAATGTTCTATGTACTAAGTTACTGAGGAAATTTCTCTGTATAAATCATGATGGGTTTGACAAATAATTTGTATCCTAAATTTCAGTTGTGGGAATTGACAATGTTCTAGGGGCATAAGGGTTAATTATTTTCCCAGAGTTGACAAGCTGTCAAAGTTACAATATCCTTCCATCATACTTAACATCTGACAGAAAGCGCTCTGTAACAAACCAGTTGAAGGCAATGAATTATGTGAACAGGTACCTAGTGATATTAACATCTTTTTCAGCATGACAAATATTTATTTCTGCATTTTATCCTATTAACTACAATTCCAATATCAATATTGATCAACAGAGAAAATTTTTTTTGTCTTTGAAGAGATCTATACTGTATTATATAAGCACAAAATTAGTGATTTATGAAAGAGGAAGAAATAAAACGTGGTGATAAAATCTTTCTCAAGAGAATTAGCAGCATAGGTGAGATGAAATAGCTTCAAATAAGAAAGAATACACTTATGCTACAAAAAAATCCAAAGCCAAAAGACATTCCAGTGAAGATTATATCCACCAAAGAAATGTATAAGTTTGAAACAAAATGTTAATCATAAACTAAGAGCTATACTAAATGTTTTGAAAAGCAGTTTATAAAACTAAAATAAAAAATACCAGTATATTAATGCAATTGATTTTTTACATAAGCAGAGAATTTACATATCATGCACACACACCATACTTTCTATTTTTAACCAGTAACCTGATATTATATAAGTTTCATGCAAATATATTCATAGTTATTTAAACAGGTGTGTGTAATCTCTATTGTAATATAAAATAAAATAATAAGCAAATTAAAGAAAAAGTAAACTATATTAAAACATATAATATATAAAAAGGTAAAATAAGACATGCTACAAAATACAGTACACACTAGAAACTTATGTGCAATATCCATGTACACAAACACACACCAACAAAAAAACCTATAAGTTGGAACAGAACACAGCAAGTTGATGAATACCTATATTGTCTACCTCCCCATTACCTCTTCCATCTCAGCTTCTGCACACAACATATGTCCATTCTTCTTTTTGATCAATGCTTCCACCACTTAGATCTCAGTGTCTGACATTCCACTGCCTAAACATTATATAGCAATCTCCACAAAAGATATCAAGCATTTATACATCAGAAATGGATTGAATTCCTTTCTTACTTCAAACCAGATTCCCCATTGTTTGATAAGAGAAAGAGGAGACTCCCACAAGGTACTTTGCATTGAACTATGCCCGTGTATTATACTATTGTGGAACCCTTTTTGAGACAGTGTTTTACTGCAGGATCCCTTTCCTAACACCAAGTCTCTTACAACATACATGGTGTACATTTCCTAAATTGGACCAGTTGAACAATATTTATTTCAGTCTGGTATTTATTTTATCAATCCGTATTTATCAAATCACTAAGCTTATGTTACTGACATAAAGAAAAACATCTCAATACCAGTTAACATAACTAGAGACACTAGCACAGGCCTGGTCAAGGTCACTTCACAGCCACATGGTTTCAAGTTCAGGCTCACTATAACACCTGAGGCAAGTGTCTCCTCCTATTATACCTCCAGGTCAGCAAAGCCTTATGAGTGGATTTAATCAAAAGAAACTGAAAGAAACCCACTGCGTATATGCCTGTGTGTTTGTGTCCCCCTTTTCTTGACATTGCATCCTAGTTATAAACAAGCTTCACCATCATACAAGCATTATCACTCATTTCCAGTCTTCTACAAAAATATGTACGGCCATTGAGCAATTTGTGTTCAAAGGGATTTGGGGAATATTACCATACTTGGAAACAAGGAAGGACATCTGGTCATAGAAGAATCTAGCTCAATGGATTCTGTTTGACCATGCAAGCATGGAAAAGTAAATGTTAAAACAATGATGATAATCTATAGGAGGGGGTACTGAAATGTTCCTGGATTCACAGGTATTGCAAAAGGCTTTCCAAGTTCTTTTACAGGGCTTAGAAAAACTGAAGGACCACTACAATAAGTGTGTGAATCTGAGAGGGGAATATGTTGGATAAAATCATAATTAACTGATCCTCCTGTATTTTCTGTTACCCAAAGTCAGGAACTTTTCAGCACCACCTTTTCTATAATGTACAAAGACCATCCAGCTGTAAAACAATGCTTTAATTTTTGTCTAATTCATTTGTCTAACCCATGCTAGCATAGAAAAAACAAATGTAAAAGTCATTGACCAAAATTTCAGTCAACTAAATACCACTCATTACTGAAGTTCAGTAGAGTGAAATTCAGTCAGCCTGAGACTGTAGTAGATGTTTTTCTAAAGTACAGCATTTTACCACACAAAAGTAACCAATAACACAAATTATGCTGAGCATAAGGAAGTAGGGATAGGGAGCAACTTCAATATAAATGTGATTAATTATCTTGTGTAAAATTAGAAAATCATGAGAGCAGCCAACATAAATATCTAGAAACTGCATAAACAAGATAAAGAAACCAACTTATATAATAAACAAGACAAATGATGACAGCTGTGAAAATCTAAGATAATCATTTTTTTTTTTTTAAATCAACAAAATATATACAGTAGAGTAAAAAAGAAATCCCAAGAAAAGCCACTCTACATGGCCCAAACTGTCAAGATTGAGCAGAGAGGGAATAGATCAAAACAAATCATGCTTCTACCAACCAAAAAAAGGTTCCCTTTTCTCCAGTTAAAATTGAAGTACACAATATCTTCTAATTATGAAAAGCAAAAAGTCATAATCCTTTTGATCACCAAATGTTAAGACAGTGGTAAGTAAAATATGCACTAAAAACTCTGCGGCATTGTAGAAACACCAATCTCTCCAGAACTGTGCCACTACAAGCATATAACAAAGAGTGATAATATACTATTAATTATACCTGTGCATGTATGTGAAGGGTGTGGCCTAATAGTTAGGCTGTTGCACTCACGATCACTAGACCATGGGTTTGATACCCAGACTGGGCAGCGCATTGTGTTCTTGAACAAAACACTTCATTTCACATTGCTCCAGTCTACCTTGTGATCAGTGGGGTATGTTAGCCTGCTAACCTAGCAAGCAGGATAGTGTCATCTGAAAGCTAAAACAATGCAAAGCACATTGTGACCAGTGATGTATAACATCTGATAATCTGGTCAGTCACATGATCACGTTATGTACATGTATAATATACACACACACACACACACATCCACCCATCATTATCATTTTCATACTCCATATACAGTGTTGGCATGTCAGCATATTTTCCATGGTACTAGGTGCTCTTTTTTCATGTTACCAGCACTAGTGAGATCACCATTTAGCTTGGAAGACTACAAACCCTGAGGAGAGGAGGGCAGTTTTATGCTAAAAGATGAGGGATAAAAGCATGAGAGAATGAGGCAGGGTAGGTTTCTTGCTGTAGAGGAGCTTGTGTACTCACAGCCAACATCTTACACAAAATCCATCACCACCAATACATACAAAAACAGTGAATAAACAATCACTGATGTTGTAAGTAGCTAGCAGATTGGTGGGACTAGGCCAAAAAGGGGCCTGGAGCAGGTGGGTCAAAATACAGTAAATATAACATAACTTGGTCAGATCAATGGCAGGTTGACATCCAACACATCAGATTTCTGATGCATGCTGTCTACGATACTTTACTAAGTCTAACAAACCTTCAATGGGATAAGAAGGAAGCAGCCTGCTTTCCCTTGTGTACTGAAAAAAAGGCTCCTTCAACATGTCCTCAGTTACTACCCTAGAGCCTTAGGAAATGGTTGCTACCACTGGTGACATGACCAAGTGCTCAAGGTGGTTGTGTAAGTGACATCCATAGCCATTCAGCCCCAGTAAATAACTCAAACAAAGAAAGCAATCACTTTTCTCTAAGGTGGGGAGAAGCCTAGCTCACTGAAACAAGAATCTATGCCTACTTCTCACAGCTTTACACAGATAGCTGAAAGTGGAAAAGTTTCCAAAATATATTATATCAACAATATTACACCCAGACATAGAGATCTCAAATTCCAAACAAGTGATCACGTGGAAACTGTGCCTTGAGAAGAACACATGGAGAGGAGGCTTGCCAAATACCAGAAGTTAGTATAGAAGAGCAGAAACCAGGGGTTGGTAGGTCTGTTGCAGAGTGAACACTCCACAAAACCCCAACAATCCTAGTAGACATGAGATTTTCTTGGGTCTTCACTCTGCAAGGATCTAATAGTGTTTATAATTACTGGTACAGAAAAGAGGAGAGCAATAAATTCATCATTGAAGCTATAGACAAAGCTTCTAGGTGGCTTTGGATAAAGAGGGCAAACCAGTACTTTTCTGCTGCTGGAATGCAAGCAGGGACTTGATCAATCCCTACACGGTCAAATAGGAAGGGGACTGATGCTGAAAAACCCAAAACCACCTGAGACCCCAGAAAGTGACAATGCATATACATACATGCATACATGTGTGTGCGTGTGTGTCTAAGTGTGTGTATAAGACAGATATTAAACAATGATACACACACACACACACACACAAACACTATGTTTATTCATATATATAATATGCACTTTCTCCACATTTCTATACCTAAATAGGCTCGCACATTAACTGAATTGTAGCCATATTTTCCTCTGTCAAATACATTACCATATTTGGAATAGCTTGACTAGTTGTAAGTTATATCTATTGTCCAAGCTAATTAATGTCTAACAAAAAGTTAAACTCACAATAATAATATTACATTTTTCTTCATAATTTCAACAAAATATATTCCCATCCAACTTATGCTACATAGCAAAATGGACATAAAACAAATACTAAAAGAAAATACAATAGGTGTGTTGTACTTACACAAAGAAGTATATTCCCCAGGCCATGCCAGCCCCTAAACAGTTTGCTGAAACCCCTTGATAAAGTCCAGTGAATCCTTGGGAACACACAATTGACCGTACAGCATGTATGAAAGAGTTATAATTTGGACGGGCAGTAACACCAGTGCCTTCATTGACTGAAATACAAAATAAAAGTAAACATCAATGACATGAAAAGACAGAATTTACATAAAGTGGAAAATTAATCATGTGCCTATTTTAAAAGAAATATATATTTATTTTATTTATTTTACACAACTACAAACAAGCTCAATTATTTTAGAGGAGCTTACAGCCAACTGAATCAAGTAATATAAATGACTGTTACTTATTCTAAAGAGCATCAAAGTATAAGGGATGAAAGAAATCCGGGAAGATTTAAACACAATAAAAGGCTTCTGTTGTTCAGGCCCAGGTTAACCCTGAATGGGCAAATCTATGACCAAAGATATTCCAACTCAGAGTCCTAAGTATTGAAAAAAAAAAAGCATACCAATAAAACTGCTGCCTGTTTTTGAATGAAAAGAGTTTACTTGTCCTACAAATTTGAACATTTTTTTTTTGGGGGGGGGAGATTGAGCATTTAATAATGCAGTGGAAAATGAGCTAAACCAAACAATGAGCTATTGAAAGCATGCTATTATAAAAGGGAAGAATATGTTCTAGCCAGGGGAATATCTCACTCACCTACATATATTGCTGTGTTGCTTATAAAGTTTTGCATACTCTTATTTGACTTGCTCTTCATTACTAAGAGCCCCTCCTTTCAGCAAGATACAACACCTATGATCATCCCATTCTTTACCAATATTTTTACCCTATTTTTTCCATTTTTCTAAAAAGAGAAAAGCTGAGTGCAATTTGACTGCTGTTTGTAACAGGCTAAGTAATCACATAAGATATCTCATTGGCAGAATCTAAGTAGTTAGGTGCTCTTCTGTTTCAACCAACTACTCTTTGGTATTTATGTAATATTGATTTTATTCAACCTTTGTGAGAAAACCAATTAAATAAACCTTAAATTACTGGTAGCTATTTTATTGACACCAGAAAGAATAAAGTCTAACTTCATGGAATTTCAATGCTAAACTACAAACTACAAAACTAGTCATCTGGTCCAGGATTTTACTGCCCAAGACAACATCAATGCCTTTGATAGTTGTAGAGAATTATTTTCCCAGCCACACACCTCCCCAAAATAAGTTCACCTATCTGTAGGCAGTGAGAGCACTAACTAGTCTAAACTATAATCAGTAGATTGTTTCTTTTTGAGAAATTTTCAACTAATTTCTTAAAAAGCTATTTCAAATGTAATTATGTCTACTAAAATGTCATTGGCCTAGTTTTTATAATGTGATTCGGAAATTTAAGAGCAACATTAGGTTCCAATACAACCAGATGTTTTGAGGTGCCATAACCAGAAAACAAGGCTATATGAAATAGGCCATAATGAAACAGTGTTTTATGACCTTCCAACAATGAAATAAAGTTCTACGGGCATAGTCCGTGATAGAAGTTCTCACACTAATGTCTCTATTCCAACTAATTTTGTCAACACAATGCCAAAATTATTTCAGTATGAATGCAAATATTTTTAGAAGTAAAACTCATTTTCTTTTTACCAAAGACAGAACTCATCTCAGCCATCTGCTTGATTTGCTATGTTTTCTAAGGGTCCCCAATCAAGAAAAGAAACCAACAAGAGCCTGTACAGCCATGCATCCAGATAGAATTAGCAATCAAGTCTCCCTCAAATTACACTCTACGATCATAAAAAAGGAGGGAGTCATATTAGCAAATAGAATTGTAATTATACTATGTCTGAAAATAAATGGGATGGTCGGGGCTGGAATACTTTTGATCATAAGTCTTAGGAGTGTGATTCGTGATATTTGCTAAGATGTCACGAATCACACTCCTAAGACTTATGATCAAAAGTATTCCAATCAGTGATGACTAATGATTACACTGCACCAAGCAGACAATTAGATTTTCATAAATAACTTTTAATGAGATTAAAACAAATAAATCTGTAAAATAATATAAAAGTGCTTTAAGAAACATTAAGGCATGTACCTGTACACTTGCATGCTTATACATGATTATAAAATAAACTACGTTATTCTCACCAGTCTCAGATAGCTGGCCATGGTTACAGGCACAACACTTCCTCCTAACTATGCTATATATATAAAAAAAATTTAAAAAATTTCAATTGGCTTACAAATAGGATTAAAATTACAAAAATATTTCCGTTCTATTGTGCTAGAGCAAGACTAAGGTCAACAGACATTCTGCAGGCTAAAGATTTTAATAGTTTCTCTTTATACATATGTAAATAAGGACAGATAATGAAGGCAATCACTCAAATATTTTGTAAATGACAACAACAAAAAAGAAATTAGTTCTTTCCTTTATCAATAAAGTTTATTTAAATAAATAAATAAATAAAAAGTGGGGCTGGAGATTTTCTAGGAAAGAAGCAGAATCAGGAAGTAGTGATTTTGTTTCTCTCAATACCTAAAGACCATTGAAATGGTGTTTACTGA
The DNA here is from genome assembly GCF_001194135.2 of Octopus bimaculoides. Taxonomy (NCBI): domain Eukaryota; kingdom Metazoa; phylum Mollusca; class Cephalopoda; order Octopoda; family Octopodidae; genus Octopus; species Octopus bimaculoides. Next base: position 143,732,724 of record NC_068983.1, on the reverse strand, counting down.
AGAAATGGAACTGACTGTGAAAACCCCAGTTGCTGAGGTAGAGGATTTCTTATATAAGCAGCTTCAGATTTAAAAGTGAGAAAGGGATGGAATGTAATGATATTCTTTTCTCAACAGCATTAATGACATAATTCAAATGAATAAAACTGGGAATGCATTTTTTTAAAAGTCACAGTAATAATTTTTTTTCAATTATTGTCAATAATATTATGTGCGACACAGTCTTATGGCCATACTTTTAACTTTATTACAGTAAAACATTAACGAGTTAAAAAAAAAAAAAGCTAGCTTTTCTCTTGAATAGTGTGTATTAGTACAACTGTATTTTCACATAAACAAAAATATCTTTAGGAATCTAAGCATATTTGCTTAAGATGTTTTTCCTTGCTTGTTGCATAAGCAACAAACAAGAAAACATGAGTTGCTAATAAGCTGTAAATCATCACTCCATACAGATAGTGATGCTTATTATTATCATCATCATTCTAGTTGACTAACCTAATCAATTCTGCTTGAACAGTGACAAGAAAATCTCAAAAGAGCTGAACAGCAGGTCTTTAGAGAAGAAACTTCCCTTAGGCAAGGGTTTTAACCATTAACTTATTGCCCTCTGAGGTGACTGTGCCACATCTTGGCCATGGTTTCTGGTGCCTTCTGCTGACAATTTTCAGCCATTTGGATATCAGAGATTTGTTGTATATTCAAACCATGTGGAGATTCTGTTTACAAGATCTAGCTGGAACTTCTCTCCATTGCCTCAGCTTTCAACTTATGTTTAGAAACAACATTGTTATGTAGACCTATGTTATGGAAGTAATCAGCTTGTCTAGACATGGACATCATAGGTATATTGCAGCTGTATTGTCCTAACACAGCAGTCATCCATTTTAAAGGATACGAAAGGGATATTTTAGGTCAGAGGGGAATGGTATTGGTTACTATATTAAACAGGTTAACAAGATAAAACTGCAATTATTAGTTCAACATTCTAAGTCTGAGTAACTTAACAGGTATTTCAGTAAAAAGTCTATTGCATGCTAATTTCTCTTCTATGAAAAGCAGAAAGAAAACAACCCACCATTATACAATAGCTATTAAAGAATCTCATTACACAATGAATCTGTAGAGAAGATTCACTTAAAGTACATAAAAAATTGATAGCAAAATCAATAGGGAATCTATCAGATATGCATATTGATTAAAGATATTGTTACTTGGATAATTATGCTCTATTCATGTAAAAATAGTATTTTACTTTATGTACAGGTTTTTGCTGGTTTATATACACAGGTGTAGAACACAAGCAGCAGTAGCAAACATAATAGTTTGGTGAACTTCCAGTAATTTCAATTTCACAAATAATTTTTTATGTTAAGAGCAAAGAGCCATTCTAAATAATGAGGATAAACAGACAAGAAAGCAAACCTATTGTAAATTTAGATAGAATACACCTTAAAAAGAATAATGGACCTAAAGGCACAAATCTGAAAGGTGTTATTATTCTTTTATACCTTGACTAAATTTTACAAATATTTATCATGCACCAGTCATAAGCAAAAATAAAATTATATTAAACCTATCATTATTTACATGTTCATGAGGCCTTATATAGACATGCAATATGTCTGAATAGGATATATCATAAAAAGATTAACATAAACTGGCAGCAATAAATTGTTTGTTGAGGGGGGGGAGGGGGATTCTACTGCCAAAAATACAAACTCATTTAAAAGGTTAGAAGCAATAAAAATCTTAAAAATTGGAAGAAAATTGTACAACAGAAGAGGGAAAATTAGTAACTGGACTAATTTGAGAAATAGACGAAGTACATATGAATAGAAAAAGAAATTATTAAATGCATTGGTTAAACATAAAATAAGAAAAAAAACTGGTTTGCATGAGACAATGAATACTTTTCTTCTAATTTTTTTATTTTTATACAATAACAAAATAACATAGTATTATGAAAAAAACTTAATGCAGAAATTTCGAAATCTCTTAAAATTCGCTAAATTAAAAATGCACGATCTATATAGCACACCTTCTAATTGCAGCAGTTAAGCATTATATAATTATACCTAGCTGTAAATATCCAAGTAATAACTTAATTATAGATAGCTTCTGTTGGCTTGGTTCACCTAGCTAAGCAACTAAGTCATGGACAGTTGCAGCATTGGTGATAGTAAGCTCCTTGATGATAGCATTCTGTCAACTGAGTCAACTCAAGTTGTTAGTGATCGGTTATGTTGGGTCAAAAATTGTTGGGATGGTAGTATAGGGTAGATAAGAAAGTAAACCAATGTAAACTATAGACGAAGAACAAATAATAAGGTTATAGTTCACAGTTGTTACAAATGTCAGATGAGATGGTTCAGTCCTTTGTCTTACAACACATTTTAATAAACGTGATCACTTCACAACCAGCTCCAACAGACACTACATATCAATTAGTGTCATATAGTGAACAGAAAAAATATTGCACCCATGGTCTAATCTAAATCTACATAATTTGTACTAAATGTATAAGACAGAAAGACAATCAACATTTAATAGATTTTTTTTCTTTTTTTTTATATTCTGGTTTCAGTTATTAAACTGTGACCATGCTAGCGCACAACCTTCGATGGTTTAGTCATACATATCAAATCCTGTTTTTATTTCAGTGGTTTCAGTGTGCTGAAACACTGTCTGAAGAGACACAACAGATTGCTTGTTTTAAAACAAATGTAAACATAATCACATACAAGAGGCTTCTGCAATTTCAATTTAACAAAGATATTGGACAATTTGAGTTTATAGTAGAAGACACTTGCCCAAAATAGCACACACAAACCATACCCAGAACCACAAGGTTGTGAAGCAAGCAGCAATACCTACACCTATTGTATAACTTAAACAATACTAAACTGTCACCTGAATATCAAATTTAAATACAGTGAATCAAATGTCAAATAAATATCAGATTATGAAGAAGGATCACAGTATACTTGAAAAGCTTAAAACATTTTCTTATAAAAAGTTCTGGAATTAAGATCTATCAACAATTAAGTTCTAGTCTTAAGAAAAAAAATAGTTCAATTACTATGCTCCTTCCATACTTGGTAAATTTTTAAAAGCTACATCAGTGATCAAATTTTAAAATAGCCATTATATCCTTATGCCTCCAATAGCATAGTTTGGTTGATACTGTTGATGATAAAGAATACACTGTAACAGTGTTATAACAATAAAAAATTGAAACAGCAACCTAGAACTTTTTGCGTTCAACCTTTCTAATTTTGTCCTGCAGTGTGAACTCGTGACCAAGTTTCTGACAACTATAGCATTTTCAATTTTTAAACAGACACTTGATTCTGAAGTGTAGGCCTTCACATCCGTAAAATAGATCGGAGCCTGGCACTTTTTTGGTTGTACTTTCTGGGTTGACACAACTATATTTTTGCGGAATCTTTCTCTTGAATTTTTTTCACTTCATGTTTACCATTGTTTGACATTCTTCTACAATGGTCTGTAGGGTTAAGTCTTAGTTCGCTTGCTCCATTTTTGAGAGAATCCTTGCTTGAATTTCTCTATCTTCAGTTGCTGTAAGGCTTTGTATGAAGATAAAGGATCTAAGCATATCCTAAGTGAGTTCCTGAAGTTTTAAGTTCTCACACATACGGTTGAAAAAGAAATTCATCAAACGCAGACATGCAGAAAAAGAAGAAAATTTACCACAGTAAGAGAAATTTCATGTAACATTCATCATCATCAACATCATTGTTTTAATATCTATTTTTCCAAGCTAACAAGAGTTGGACAGAGTTTATTGAGGCAAATTTTATATGGCCAGGTACACTTCCTGTTGCCAGCCCTCAGTTACCAAGCAAGGTAATATTTGCCCATATCCAGACATTTTCGCAAAATATTGGAAATGAATGACATTCATCTGCAAATGCCACAATATTAAAACAAAGAAGTACAAGCACACAAAAGGCTTCTTTGTACCAAATCTATTCACAAAGCTTTGGTCGGCCCTGGGCTACAATAGAAGGTGCCACACAATGAGCAGTGTGACTGAACCCAAGACCACATGGTTGGGAAGCAACAATATAGGTGATTTGATTTAAGTGTCATTTTTTTTCTTTCAGTTTAAAATTTCCAATTGATAAAACTGAAATGTTTTATGAAAACATTTCAACTAGAATAGGAGTGAGGATCTAAAAAATAATTCAAACTAAAATTAGAAAAAATTTTAGCAAGTAAAATTATATTTCAATTCTGAAAGTAAATTTTGACTCATGGAAACACTTTATTTACTTTATTTACCACTTAAAAAACAAGAAGGAAAAGAATTTTTTCTTCTATAAGTTGAACTAAATATCCCATTACTGTAAGCTGTTTCAGTAGGTCTTTACTTGATTTAAGATAAGAGTGCCAATGTATTTTCAAACACAAATGAAAGAGCACTTTCACAACATTTTCCATCAGCCAACAGAAGTCAATGTGAGGGCAACAGTAACAACCTAAAAGTAGAAACACTGGGATCACAGAAAACTTAACAGTACTCGCAGTAATAATTAACTGAAGCAATCACTTATTTCATCAGAGTAACTTTTCATTTTACATTAGAATAGCAAGCTAGTTGTCAAATGATATGTTTTACTGCAGCAAAAACTATTGAAAATATTTTTATAATGAGAAGCCATTCCAACATATTAAACTACAATTTTCTGTTCTTAAATTCCATGTTATATGAAATTAAAAGAAAAAAATGAAGAAAACAAGAGGTTGACAACCAACAAGTTAACTATACTCAAAAAAAAAAACTCTATAAGTTCAGATATTTTATTTCCTAATTGCCTGACAGTTGGGGTTTGTTGTGGTTTCTAATCCATTACATGTGCTAACAATCTTCAATGCCATCAAAATAGATTTTATAATATTATGCAGACAAGGAAAAGTTACAAGACTGAAAGACATGTCTTCTTTAATTACAACTACTGTACATGAACTTTATTATTGTAATAAAGTTAATAAAAGTGCTCAAATGAGAAAAAGAAATCAAATAAATCTCAAATTAGTAACTGTTTTTCTAGCTTTGTTTTTCCTAAAGAAAGTAAAAAATAAATTTAACTCAAAATGTGATCAATATTCCAGTTTCAGATTGCCAAGTTTACAGAGCCACACTAAACGGTTTTCCATATTCAATTTCATCTGTACATTCTGTCCATATAGTGCTTATTTATAGAGCACAATAAATCAGTGTGAGATTTGACACTTTTCCATCTTTCCAAAATGGATAAAAGAAACAACAGTAAGTGACTAGAAGTCAATTTAACTTACTCTTTCCAACCCTAGCAAAATTTGTCTGTACCAATAGATTGATATATTAATTTGCCAATACCTATTCAGTTGAAATAGATATTTGGCAAACTGATGGTGATCCTTTTTCATTGTTGGCTGTAGTCACTGCACTTCACTTTCAGCAATAATGTCCCACTAAAAAGATGTTAATGCGACAGAATCCTATTTACACCGGCATATCTTAAGCTGAGTTGAATCATTGATTAAAGATAAAAGCATTACCAAGTGAAAGCGGGCAAAACAAAATCAACTTACGGAGGGGAGCACTAAGCAGTGATAAGTGAAATTGCAATGTAGTCAATCCGAATATGCTTGGTGCACATTCAAACTGGAGAACAAGCTACTCACTGCGTTTTGTCATGGAGAATATATCTTGCTTATTGATAAACAGAATGTAAAAAAACTGTCCGACGAATGAGAATGTGAAATGCTGAGTAACAGTTTTTGTGATATTTCTGCTGCTTTTAATAAAGTGTGTGTATATGTATATATATATATATATATATATATAAAACATATATAAGGACTCCATAATGAACAACAGATGAGGATTCCACAACTTGGTATCTTTATCTTGATCTTGAGCAAAATGTATGAGACATTTTATGGTACTGACTGACAATCTTGAGATGATTTATGCTTTCTACTCGGAAGCAAGCCCAGTTTTGCTGCAAGCTACAAATGCACAATCACCATAAAGAAAATCATCTGGAGTGGGTTCTTCTTGGTGCTTCTTAAGATTCACCCTAAGTTGGTCACAATGTTTTTGTTTATTCAGTTTTAAACTAGTCAAACATTCTCCATCCATTTCGCTTCTCAGCAAAGTCTTTCCAAGAGTCAAGATCAATGTTACAATGCTTGAAGTTAACCTTAAGCTTATCCTTGTAACATAAAAGGGGAAGACCTACAGAGTGTTCATTGTTTCAATGCTGACTACAGAACTGCTGTTTGGGGACCCTATCATCTTTCCTTTGAACCAAGTGTCTTGCCCATCCCTACTATATCATCATCATCATCGTTTAACGTCCGCTTTCCATGCTAGCATGGGTTGGACGATTTGACTGAGGACTGGTGAAACCGGATGGCAACACCAGGCTCCAATCTAAATTTGGCAGAGTTTCTATAGCTGGATGCCCTTCCTAACGCCAACCACTCAGAGAGTGTAGTACGTGCTTTTACGTGTCACCCGCATGAGGCCCAGTCAGGCAGTACTGGCAACGGAGATGCTCGAAATGGTGTCTTTTATGTGCCACCCGCACAAGCCAGTCCAGGGGCACTGGCAAAGATCTCGCTCGAAAATCATACGAAGGCCAGTCAGGCGGTACTGGCAACGGCCACGCTCAAAATGGTGCATCTTATGTGCCACTCGCACAAGAGCCAGTCCAGGGGCACTGGCAACAATCTCACTTGGCTTGCCGGGTCTTCT
>NC_068983.1:143721991-143725399 GCF_001194135.2 Octopus bimaculoides | reverse complement strand
AGCGGAAGCTATCGACTACCTCTAGTTTTTCACCCTGGAATGAGATAGTTGTTTCCTGTTTGTTTACAGTCTTTATTGCACCTGAACATCTGCCACATACAAAAACTAACTAACTAGTTAACCTGCCTTTGATATTGCTGCACCTCTTATGTGTCCATAGCTTGCACCGGGTACATCTTATAGAGTTACTACCTACTCCTTTTCTACATACTGAGCAGGGCCATCTACCTGAAGGGGTTTGTGTTTTATCTACCTTCCTACTTATTAGGATTTTGATTTTAGCTAGGTTGACTCTAAGGCCCTTCAATTCTAGACCTTGCTTCCACACTTGAAACCTCTCTAGTTCTGATAGTGACTCCGCAATTAGTGCAAGGTCAGCAGCATAGAGGAGCTCCCAGGGGCAGAAAAGCCTCAATACTGGTAATGTTGCATCATTACAGTATCTCATCATTTCTATCTTTGTCTCGCCATACCACAAATTGTGCATGGCAATCACATGTGAATGGAGTCAAGTAGGTTTATATGCTTAATGGTAAGGGGTCCAAATTTTAGAAAAAAACTTTTCAAAGGTCCTTCCCAAGCCAATTGCCTGAATTCATCATCATCATCTGTGATATATATATATATATATATATATATATATCCCTACCCTTGATGAGATGCCGAACTGTCACAGAAATACTCATTTTTGCCAGCTAGGTGGACTGGAGCAATGTGAAATGAAGTGTTTTGCTATCAAACACCCAACCACTAAGCCACACACCTCTGTAAAACTGTAAAGCAGTTGTGAAAGCAACCAATAAAACTTTGGGAATCATTGAATTATAAAATTTAACTGAGGTCATGACATCATGGACAGAGGAAAGCTATTAAACAGATCTGAATACTACATTTTAGCATTAAATAAAATAAAAACAAGATATAAACTCAAAACATCCACAAAATAACAAGACAGGGAATAATATCAATGATAAATAAGCAAAAATCAGCTAGTTCAGTTCCAAAGCTGCATTAATTAGAAACTTATCAAAGAAAACAGAGATATCAAAACAAGTGATGAGATACCTATCAGCAATTCAATAGTTTCTTTTTATAAGTGTAGAAGGAGGGGCAATGCTTATGACCTTTCTAGGTTCCATCTGGTTGATGAGATTGATGCTGTTGATATTCAACTTCAATATCTGTATACCAAAAGCTAAAAAAATATTGGCAGATAGGACTACAGTAGTGACAGAAGCAGAGGAAAACAGTTAATGTTTGAAACAGGTCTGAAACTATTGAAAGGTTGCAAGACGCAACAAAAATTTTAGAAAAATAAATAAGTAAATGAGTAGAAATTTTACCGGTGAGTGTTAAATTATAAAGCACTAAAAGAGAATGACTCTCTCCAGACACAATAGAATATGCTTCAATACACAAATTCACATAAAGAATCTTGGGAAAAAAATCCAAAAACGAAATACATTTATATCTTTTTTAATTTCGTAAGTTCTGTCTTCGCATTGGCGATGTATATTATCATAATCTATAGAGTCAGACTTGAAAATTTTATATACTGAATTCACAGCCTTAATTTCAAAAACATTAACAGTGTAAGTAAAATGCTACTTACAACTATAAAATCAAAATGCCATCAAGTTCAGTTAGCTAACACTTCTTCATTTCTTATAAAAATAACTCTTAAATGAAAAGGCTAAATTAATTTGCATAATTAAGTTAGCAAACATTTCTCTGAATAAATTTTGCTATGGTATATATCAAAGCTTCAGATGAATACACAATCACTTTTATCCTAATATTTTCTATTTTCCAGGTAAACAGGTAAGTATATTGAAAAATGTTATTCTACTCCAATGGAAGAAATTCATTATAATTAGAATAATTTTATAAAAAGTGGTTAATACAGATTTACTTAGAAAACAAATATTACTCATAAATATTTACACTTGTTTCCCTATTTCTGTCTTATATTTTAATTATTAAAATATATGCATATACATACTAGTTTTGTAAAATAGGTCGCTGCTATTTAACAGAGTTAAAAGTACATTCAGTGACCACATTTATTACCCACAGCTCTTTTTTCAGATCCCTTTGTACTTAAAACTATGAAAAAAGAGAATATCAAAGTTTTGTAAACAACCTGGTGTTTACAATACCTTGGTAAATACAATTCAGAAATACACAAATGAAATTAGGTGTCCGAATGGTGAATACCCAAAAGATTCATAGAATCCAATATTTAATTCTAATTTTTACAGTAATAACAAGATCTCTCTCTCTCTCTCTCTCTCTTAATAACTTATCCATCACATAGTTCTTCAAAAGCAAAATGTGAATTCTGCAAACAAAGACAGACAAACTGAGCGATGCAGACACCAGAAATATGATAATATATACTTGTGAAGCATAAATAATTGAAAAGAGGGACTGCAATTAAATATGACGCACTGAATAAACTAGCATTTAAGAAAAGCAAAGTGCAAATGTGTACAATAAACCATCTGGGAGAACTAGGTCAATGTAATTAGATCAGAACGTAATTAAATTGGATATAGATACTCTTACATATCCTACCCACAACAGAGGAAGACAAGCATTAAATTTGATAATACTGAAAAATATTGGAACTGTATACCAGGTAGATTTAGACAAGTACCTTGCTTGAGGTCTCGAAATAGTTTAGCACATTAATTAATCAATGATATAAAATTATAGAGTTCCTTATGCATTTTGCTAATTATAACAAACATTTCCAAGAAAAAAATTACTTCTATAAATAGAAATCTGATGGTGTACTGGAAATATAGTAAGAACAATGCATAACCAAGTTAACAGTTACCAAATTCTCAAACCAAACATTTACCAACCCTTGACATGTACCATGAGGTACAACATTTCATTTGGCACAACAAAAAGTCAGTCTTTTTTTTTATGAGATAGAGTAAGGGAGGTGAGGAAGAAAGAACAATCAACTGAATTGACATAAAACAAAAGGTAAGCCATATGTCCTTGTTTCAGTTTTAAGCCAACCACATATAAAGACATAATATCAGATTTCCATCCTCTGTCTATTCAAAATCAAGCCAATATGTTAAATAAATGAAATTTTGACTTGATCATTCAACTAATTCAATATAGCATCTATGAATGAAGATAGGATGAATATGGCTGAAAATGGTCCACTGAAGCAGAGCTTATCAGAGCAGTTACAAACTCTTCCTGAAATTTCAAGTTAAACATAACAAAAGCATCATATTGGGTCGGGAGCCAATAAACAAGATTGCTAGTATGAATACATTTAAAAAAAAAAAAAAAAGACATATTTACAGGACTGTTTATTTCCTGAAAACATTGATTGGCAAATTCTGTACAATGAATTACTAAACACTGCTTATGTTTTTAAAA
>NC_068983.1:143713172-143721981 GCF_001194135.2 Octopus bimaculoides | reverse complement strand
CAGCGTTCAAAACGGCAAGAAAACAAAAGAGAAAGAGATAGAATAAGAGAATGAGAGGGATAAAAATATCTACCAGTATAAAGAGGCAGAAGAGTAAAAACTACTGAAGAGTAAAAACAAAAGAGAAAGAAGCAATAAGAAAGTGAAAGAGAACAAAAAAACAACTGCCAGTATGAAGAGGTAGATATGCTACTTAGACTCATGTCAGTCTATATAGTAAGTGTTTGTGTTTTGTTGTTCTCTTTTTATGACGTCAATGACCTCATTCAATGAATGAAATTTGGACGAAAACAATCTTCACAAGATATTTTCTTGCTAGAGTTTGTTTATTCATATTTTGTCAAATGTATTGCCACTAAATAAGGAGCAATATTAACAGATGATATAGTATATTCTTACCTTAGATCAAAGTGTGTTCTAAAAGAGAATTGAGAATACAGCAATGCATTTTTCTCTATCCTTCTCCATTCATTCCAACAAAATATATTGTAAACAACCAACGATAAAGAATATAGGTATGAGTTTAAATATTTATTTACAATAAACATGGCCTCTTGCTGAGAAATTTCTGTAACATGAAACAGAAATATGACAAAGTCATAGGCATACCACATAAATTACTTACATGGCAGTTAAAGAAACATTGTGACAATGCAGAAGATGTGGTCTTTGAATTCACACATGCCACATCCTTAACAATTCCAACCATTCCCTTTAAATTCAATATGGCCTCAAAATGAAAAAGTTATCAAGATCTTCACATATGCAAAGAATTTCTTAAACATTACTGACATTTGTTTGATTTCTAAATCTTTCCAGATCATAGATAATTGAATGATAATATGGTACTTATTTCATCAACTCTGGAAAGATGGACAAAATTGATCCATCAGAATCTGAACACAAAACCTGCATCAATCAACTACCTTGGTAATCTCAAATGATGATTCTTTCTTTCTACATATTAGTGATCTGCTGATGTTACTGTTGTTCACCAATTCACCCCTGAATGAGTATACCTATGATCACAAGGTACTCTAGAAATGATCATCTAATCTCTTGTTTAAGAAATTATGTATCCAAAACTATAATACCTTAGATACATATACCCTCTTCCCTTTAAGATAGTAAGGTATGGTTTGAGGGTTGTTTGGCTTTGATTTCTGGTAGTTGAGTCATTACTTAAAAAAAGACCCCTGTTTGGTTGTCTATCGAGACGTAACTAAAAGTTACAGGTAATTAGTATAGATTTGAACAGACAAAAACAATAACAAAAGAAAGAGATACAAGAATACTTTCTATGCACACAATTTTTTTTTTTAATTCGCTTGAGGAGACCCTATTGAATCAAGTACATCAAAATCAAATCAAACCACAATCAAATGGAAATTGTAGTTATGGCTAATGCCAGTGCCACCTGACTGGCTCCCATGCTGGTGGTATGCAATAAACACCATTCATGCATCAGTCGTTGCCAGTGCTGCCTGACTGGCTCTCCATGCCAATGGCACGTAAAAAGCACCATCTGAATATGATCGATGCCAGCCACCTCACCCCGATTGGCTCCCATGCCGGTGGCACGTAAAAAGCACCATCCAAACATGGTCGATGCCAGCCTCCTCACACTGTCTGGCTCGTGTACCGGTGGCATGTAAAAAAGCACCCACTACACTCTCAGAGTGGTTGGCATTAGGAAGGGCACCCAGCTGTAGAAATACTGTCAGATCAGATTGAAGCCTGGTGTAGCCTCCTGGCTTGCCAGACCCCAGTCAAACCGTCCAACTCATGCCAGAATGGAAAACGGATGTTAAGCGATGATGATGATGTTCTGAATAACTAAAAAAAATAAACAATTATTGGAATAAAATAATTTATCTGAAATATTTTAAGTTTTTTGAACAAGTTGGTAAGCTTTGAGGGTCACTGACCTAGCTATTGATTATATCATAGCTGTATATTTAAGCAAGAGAAGAGCAGGTAGAAAACTTTGTACATCTCTGCAATATATGGATCAGCAGTATAACATGTTCCAGATTGCAAAACAGTGTACTAGAAAGAATCAGGGTGTAGTTGGGGAGAACAGTGTATGGAATGATGATGGCACACTTATTTACTGATGTCAAAAAGAAAGAAGTATTGAAATGCCACTTACTACAAGAGGCTGTTGAATATGGAAAATGCAAAAGAGAGAGAGAGAGAGAGAGAGAGAGAGAGAGAGAGAGAGAGAGAGAGAGAGAGATAGAGAGAGAGAGAGAGACTGACCTTACCCCCGTATAGACCCAACAGAAGGACCAGCAATTAAAGCTGACAGCAGTATGGCTGCAAAGTAGGGAAAGCAGCTTGTCTTTCGATTAAAGTTACTTAAATATCTGGTGAAAGAAAGCATGTGCTAGTTACCCAAATAGTCAATCAGGCAGTACAGGGTGGTGTCATACCCACTGACGAGTGTAACTATAATCATCAACTGCTACAAAGAGCAAGAGATGTACTAGAGAGAGTTAACTAGAGGTTTCAAATTATTGGACAACGTCATGAAATTTACAGTGTTATTGCACATTTGATGAGGAACAGAATTAACTTGGATGGAATACAGTTTAACTTTATATGAGGAAAAAATAGAACTAATGTCATATTCCTAATATAACAACTACAAAACAAGTCATGTAAGTGTGCATGAAAAATGAAGAACAAATGAGCTAAGAGAAAAGCATGATATAAGAAGAATCAGATGTATTATGTAAGAGAGAAGACTGCATTAGAAAACAGGCATCAATTTTAATCTCTTAGGTTTAATTCCATGTTTTCAGAATTACAAGACATCTTTTTCTCTTTCTTTCCCCTTATGATTTAGATTAATTATATCCTCCTACCATAATAATAGATAGTCATCACTTACATCCCTCTTACCCTCAGGTACCCCCTCATTTTTAATTCCCTTTTTACCTATAATTGAAATTATATGTATTAGAGTTCAACTTTTAACTTTAGCAATCCGAATCGCAGCTAACATTGAAGGATGTCAGTTATCATCATCATCATCATTTAACATCCGTTGTCCATGCTGGCATGGATTGGACAGTTTGGAGCTGGTAAGCTGCACCAGACTTGTCTGATTTGGCATGGTTCCTACAGCTAGATGCCCTTCTTAATGCCAACCACTTTAGAGTGTGCTGGGTGCTTTTATGTGGCACTGCACAGGCACTTTTACATGGCACCACACAAGTACTTTTATGTGACACTACCACAAGTGTTTTTCACCACCAGAAGTGAAATACTTGAAGCGGGTGGAAGCTGTGGAAAAGGGAAACCTGGAGAGACATGGGATAAATTAGTGAAGACTAGCCTCAAGAATATGAACTTTAAAAAAGAGATGACTGTAAAGTGGTTGGTGTTCGGAAGGGCAACCAGTTGTAAAAACCTTGACAAAACTGACCTCGCTTGTGCTTGTACCACATAAAATGCACTACTCATCTCGCCTGTACTTGTGCATCATAAAAAGCATGAAGTCCACTCTGCTGAGTAGTCGGTATTAGGAAGGCCATCCAGCTGTTAAAATCATGCCATGAGAGTCACAGATGTCTGGTGCAGGCTTCGGCCTATATATATATATATATATATATATATATAGAGTTATTAATATTTCTAAGTCTCTCTAAAGGAGACTACGGCAGCGGTACTGGAAATTAATAGTTATCGCCAAGCCAACATGGCAGTCCCAAAATTAGGACGAAAGCTGCCGTGAATTAGCTCCAAGAAGCCATCGCCTCTAGCTAGCTATGTGACACACGAAACCTGTGTCCTTTATAACCTTCGAACAGGGGAGGTCAGCAGTGTCCCCCTGCTGGTTTGGCATTATATATATATGTGTGTGTATGTATGTATTACTGAGCTTATGACTCAGTATACTCCAGTATATTCATTAGCCTTTCTCCTGTAACCACTTACTGTATCACACCTGTTTAAAAAAGGTTGACATCTTATCTGTTGTACTCAATCCATCCTATTTACCCCACTAACAACCAGTGAAGCTTTCACTCTTATATTACCTCTTCCCCAACCAATTTAGTAATCAACCACCTCTGTTGATATTCATCATTTGCTTTCTCTCTTACCATGACACATTTTTTACTACCCTCAAAATAAGCTCAACCTGCATTTTTTTTTGTTTCTTTTTTTTTTTCTTACTTCAAGCTTCTACTAAAAACCTATACGTAGCCTTTGGTTTCTCCCCTTCATTCCATCACACTGTTTTTACACTCACACATCAGAATGCTCATATTTATACTCTCCTTTTTCACTCTCTTTCTTGTCAAGCTCTCAACCATGTTTGCCTTGAAAGAAAAGAGACAGCAGAGAGTAAAGAGGACTCTCTAAATCATACAGGGAACAGGGCAGCCCCTCCAGTGTTGTTGCCACCATGAAATGCAAACAAAATAGAAAAGACATTTTAGCAACAAAAAAGCCATGGCAACCTCTTACTAATGCCAGGGTCACAATAAAATGCACCTAATACAATCTGCAAGAATGGCTGGTAATAGGAATGGCAACCAACTGTAGAAACTATACAAAAGTGGAATGTTAAAGTGAGATTCCATCTCTGATTTGTCAAAGAAAGCAGTAGCTGACTTGGGCCACAAGAAACTGTCCAACCATGCAGTATGGAAAAGGGACTCAAATGACTCAAAAGTTTATACATGTAAATGCACAACAAACTTCATTACAAGTGTGCCACAGGTTTCATACAGTTTCTTTATATATTCGGGTGTTTCGGACAATTAATTGTCACTCACTAATTATTACAATACTTGTACATTGTGCATCATATCTAACAAAATTTAAAATTTTCAATTCCTCTAGTTCTTAGTGTCAAGAGTAAAAAATACAAACAACAGTTCAAAAGAGATCACCATCAACACTATAATGTCCCCCTTTTCCATGCCTGCATGGATCAGATGGAATGTGTCATGGTAGATAGATTTCCTATAACAGGATGCCTTTCCTGTTGTCAACTCTCGCCTGCTTCCAAGACAAGTAATATTTCCCTACAGCCACACAAAGATTGGAAATAAAGGATATCAATCTATGATGGTGACACCCATTTACAATTCTCATGCACACATATCTCCACTCACTCGCACACACATATTTACACAACAGCTTTCTTCTAGTTTCTGTCAACTAAATTTAATCACAAGGATTTGGTCAGCCTGGAGCTACAATAGAAGACACTTGCATAAGGTGCCATGCAGTGGCAATGAAACTGTAACCATGAAGTTGAGAACCACAACAGCACCTTAACAAGTGAAAGACTGTGAATTTATTAAAGACTAGTTGAAAGAATACATCTCCATTGTTTAAGGCAACACAGTTTAGTAAAGAAAGACTGATGGAGTATCTAGCTTTTAGAAGGAGAATTTGCATTGTTTATGGCTTGTCATTCTAATATAATGAACTGTGACTGGTAACAGACCTGCTTAACAAAGCAATTTATATTAGTAAAGCAATCTCACAATTGAAATTGCATACAAATAGACGTTTCATAATTATAAAGAATGTGTTGAACCCTCATTTGGAAAAAGACTTCATAGATGATTGACATTCTCATTCCTAAATATTACTGTAATAATTTACTTCACCCAAAATATAGAAGAAATAGCTACAACTTATTGTTCTGCACTACTTGAAGTGTGCAAATTGAAAAGTACCAAATGGCAAAATGATTTATCAGAAACTCAAGACTGCATTACTTATCTTAATGAGATGTCTCCACTCTCTTCAATTAGCAGTTTCATGTGTATCATCAGGTTCTCTTTCAAGAAATCTAAAATTCCTAATCTCTGAGATATACAAGTGGTTTTCTTTATCATTGGCTGAGTTGCCAGCTCCTGTCAAACTGTCCAACCCATGCCAGCATGGAAAATGGCCACAAAATGATGCTAATGATGATGATGAAGCAACAAGAAACCAATTGCCTCTTTAATGGAATGCATGGGAGTATGATTCATTCATATCTACAGCTGAAATTCATAATCAAAAGATTCACTCAACTCTCATACCAGCATGGAAAATAGATATTAAATGATAATAGAAAATGACAATGTAACTGAAGCATTCTGACATGGGAATGTGCAGCCATCTGAATCAGAACCATTCAAAGAAGTTACTGGAATAATTGGAAGCTTACTGCAGGGTAAGTGGACAGTAGGAAGAACTCCTGTTAAGCAAGTTTTTCAACCCATTTGTTCCTGACATTCTTGGAGAGACTCTCCACCTAGGTCATGAAGGACTCCCAGGTGTCCTCCTATGATTTCTAAAATGCTACCTTTGGTGGAGGCTGAATATAGAAACTTTGGATAATCTTATTTCCCTGAACACCTGGCAACAAAGACTACCAAAAGAATTTGCATGGTGGATCTACCCTCCTACAATTCTCTGTTTAGCAGTTTGCAGTATCCTTTTTCTGCTCCTGTTATTATTTCTCTTTACCTATAACCACTTCAAGCTCTTTTCAGTTGTCTCTGACAGGCATTTCATCATCACTCTTCTTTTTCAAATGTTGTGCTGACCTTATATTTCACACACGGAGCCTACAACAAACCCTTATGCACTGACTTTCGCTGCCTGGCCTGTGCAACAGTACTCCTCTTTTGCTAGCTCAATAAATTTGAAAGCTGAAATTAAGAGGACATTCACTTGAATGTTGAAAAGGGTATTCAACAGCATGAATATAGTAAAATCTAAGAAATAAAATAGAACGCAAAATGCTTACTGTTATGTTAATAAAATCTGGGTTAAAAAGAGGAATAAATACTTCAAAGAACATTAAATTAAAAATCTGAAAAATAATTTTTTTTTTTTACAAAAAATATGTACAAGCAGGTGCATTCAATAATAATTTGTAATTATGCACAAGGCCAGCAACTTTGAGGTGAAGCCATGATGCTGTGGACAATAGAGCATTGCGTGTTTGCCTATAACAGTTATGTGAAGAAAAACAAGTTCGTCACAGTAGTTCAGCATAAGTTTTGAGCCACTTCAACATTCACCGAAAGCAGGCTATTCCCACCCATAACACAATCTTATGTTGGGTGAATGCACTTCGTACAAGAGGTACACTAATGAATAGGAGACCAGTAGGGTCTCCTATTCTTTTGATTATGAATTTCAGCTGTAGATATGAATGAATCATACTCCCATGCATTCCATTAAAGAGGCAATTGGTTTCTTGTTGCTTCATCATCATCATGAGCAGTATGGACCCCGGGAATTGTGGAACGTATCAGACAAACTTTGATATAGAGTTCAAATCGCTTTGCTCGGAGGCATTCCACTGAACTTGGTATCAGTAATCGATCAGTAAGGTATATTTTTCATGAAGGCCTGCATTTCCACCCATACAAATTAGTCATTGGGCAACAGTTGAAACTATGGGACTATGCACAGCAGCTTAACTTTGCACATCAGATGGAAGCAATCTTTTAGACAAATGACAACCTCATTTTCATCTCAATGACATGGTGTATCAACAGAACTGTTGTTATTGGGCTCTTGAAAATCCAAGAGAACTGCACAAAAGACCACTGCACAGTCCAAAAGTGACAGTTTGGTGTGCTGTTGGAAAAGCTGCCGTCATTGGTCCTTACTTTTTTGAAGACAGTAACGGAAATGCTGTTACTGTGAATTCCAAGGGTTACATAGAGATGATAAACAACATCTTTGTGTCTGAATTACGACAAAAACGTATGCCTATTCAACGTGTGTGGCTTCAGCAGGATAGGGCGACGGCCCACACAGCCAGAGCATCAATGGACGTTCTTTGCCCTCTCTTCGGCGACTGCCTCATTTCCAGGTTTGCTGACATTCCTTGGCCCCTCGGTCCCAATTTACCCAGATGTGATTATTTCTTGTGGGGAAACCTCAAGGTACATGTGTATGTGCTTAAGCCCTATACATTGGATGATTTGAAGGAAGCTATTCACGTGGAAGTTACCCAAATCAACAGAGCAATGCTGGAGAGAGTGGAGGCCAACTTCCAAGAACGCCTTCAGAAATGCATCAATGAAAACAGACACCACATGATGGATGTTGTTTTCCACACTTGATTTCAAAAATGCTAATAAAATTTGTTTGCAGCTAAAATTAACGATTTTGTGAATTTTTCAAAAACGTCTATCTCCTTTGCCACACCCTGTATTTCCACTCTTAGAAGAAGCATACCTACACAAGTGTGCCCCCACCAGGTTTGTTTCCCCATAAGTTTCACAAAAATGGATATTTTTAAATGAAATTTTCTACAAATAAGCTTCAGATGGTATAGATTCCGATTATAACAGAATTTGTTACGAAAAGGTTTTTTTTTTTTCTGAGAGTGGGGAGAGGAGATTCAGAAAATTCACGTAAGTCGCCGTTGTTTCCTCATAACATTCAGAGAAATTGGATTTTTTAAAGAAATTTTCTACAAATACATTTCAGATAGTGTAGATTACGATTATATAGGAACTTATTATGAAAAAAAAAAAAAAAGGGCTCGCACATATACTTACTGATACACACATATGTATCTACAAAATGAAACTTGAAATTTCAAAAAAAAAATTCCCTCTACACGTTCTGAATTGTCGAAATTCAAAACAAAACTCAAAAGGTCACTTTTTAAAGAAAAATATACATTATGAAATACACAGTGAGTCCTATAATTCGTTAGTTGTTTTAAAAATTGAATACGTGGATATTTTCCCTTCAGAAAGTAATCTGTTTAAAACAACTCAGACAAAATAATTTGGAAAAGTTAAAAACGAAAACATCAATA
>NC_068983.1:143704683-143712928 GCF_001194135.2 Octopus bimaculoides | reverse complement strand
GTGCGTCCGCGCTAGCTAAGCTAGTCTTGAGTGGTCGATCCTAACCCTAACCCTAACCCGCGTGTGCAAATGAATACGTGTTTAGGGTTAGGGTTAGGATCGACCACTCACGACTAGCTAGCGCGGACGCGGGACTGCGCGTTCGGGTCCGCGCTGCTTTAGTAGTACCTGGTTAATGTTTACTTTAACATCCGGCCACCACTAAAAAAAAAAAAAGTGTCATAGGTGTAAAAAAAATATGTACATTAAACGAATAAGGAGAACAAAAATTTGTGCCAACGAACCGATTATAAAGAGAAAGAAATTAGTCTTCGAAAATGAACACCTTTCAGGAATGAGCCAAACCGAGCAATCCTATTGGATATTCAGCGCAATTTAAGCACACTGAGGACAACAGCTAAATAGCCCTTTACTTTTTTTTCCATAGTGAAACCATATTCAACACCGTATTTATGAATTTGTTTCTCTCACCACAATACATGGGATTTTTTAAAAACCTTTTTCTAATACTCAAACGAAAAATAAATGAATCTAAAACTTGTTTTTTCAAACTATTTTCCATTACACTCAAGTAAAAAAATAATTTATGAATTTCTTTCCGCCTATATATATATAGGTGGACGGGCTTTTTTCAGTTTCTGTCAACCAAATCCACTCACAACTTTAATCGGCCCGTCGCCCGAAGTTATAGTAAAAGACACTTGACCATGTGGTGAACTCAAGAGTGTTAAGAATCGCAACAAACGCCGCAAAGCATCTGATTCTGCGACCTACAGGATTTTTCATAAAATGTGTACAAGCATTATTGTTTAAAACAAACTGGCACGTTGTGAAAAGCAAAATATAAACACTTAAATACGCAAAAGTAGGACCCGCATTGCACACACATATCATATATATATATATATATATATATATCAGATGATACAGGGTGACTTAAGGGCCGAGGGTTTCGTTCATTGGCACTTACATATCTATTGTACAACGCAGAAACAGATTTTGTAATTTGTATTAGCTAAAAAAAATAAAAAAATTACCGATGAATTTTTATTTAACATGCATGCTACCCAGACATATTCATACCTTCTTTCTCGGTAATTCGCTACAGTGAAAATGGTCACTTTTTCACAATATATTTTCATGGGGTTTTTTTCCATTTCTCTTTCTGTTATATTATCTCACGGGCATCATAATTTCCGCAATTTAAGATAAGCTTTACAAACATGAGCAGCCTCTTTTAGTGTCACCTTCTTGATATTAAATTAATTATATGGTTTCCAGCGGCTATTGATTTTGCTATATATGTCTAAAATCTAAAATCCTGAGACGTTGGAAACGCACAATGGTTTCGATTAACTTTTTTAAAAATTGAAAGATTCGCATGGCGATTTTCTCTTTACTAATGACAGACATCTAAACCACTATCTGTTATTTTGAAGGAGAGGTGACTTGCAAAAGGTACCAGAATTTCTCATTCATAGACTGCTGTTCTAGCAACATTTAAATTTTACAAAGACATTTATAAATACAATACATAATTCCGAAAAGTGTATAAAAGACATAGCATTATTATAAAGGATATATATAAACTTGTTTTTCAACAATATCTTATGCGTATTTAACGAATACGTTGCCTTATGCCGCCTTTTGATTATTTATGTGGTGGAGATGGAATTTCCCTAGGCAAGAAAAACCGCATATATTCGACCAATATTTTATTATATATAAAACGATACAATATAAATAATGCTATAGCTTTATGTTTAATAATTTTTTTTATTTAATTTTCCAAAGCGATTACAAGATATGTTTAACTTGGAAGTACTTTCACCTGTTAATCTATATAGTAGGAGCTTGGTCTTGATTTGTTTCACTCAAACAAATGAATACCAAATGTTTACAAATCAAAATCTCAAAAGAACCCTCTGGAAGTTCAAACACGTGAAATGAATGAAACTGAAGAATCGAGAAGTGAGGTAAAGATGAAAAAAAATGTTCAATGTTTACAACGGAGGAAGTTATAGTTGTATAATAATAATAATAAAAAAAAAATTATGGATATACAAATACATGCGTACGTGAGTGTATGATTTAAAGCTAAAGTGAAACAATCGGGAACTTCCTGCATGCTGGCTATTCTTTTTCTACTCATTATTTTTTATAACTTTGAACAATTTTCTTCGAATATAGAGATAACTAACCAATTAGGCATGATTTGATTTCGTAAGAGGCAATTATATAACATTCATTACTTTTTTTAAAGATATTATAGTTGGCATACGAACAATGATTATAACTAATAATCAAAGACTATAAACCGGGTTGAAAATCGAAAATGCTTCGTTTTGTGTTGATAATCGTCATTGAGAAGGTATAAACTTCATTTCGTTAAACTTCCCTACTCCTCGTGGAACACTAAAATACCACTAATTATATTATTTATTTTAGCGTTTGCTTTCTCCAGCCTTCTTGAAATTCTAGTGATTATTCTCATTATTAATTATACTAAAATCAAAAAGAGATATGTACTAAAACAAAAATAGGCATAACCAAAGTCTGTGGGGTAAAACCCTGTAGTTATGCCACTATATGCATAGAAAATTTCATTAAAAAATATTCATTTTTCTGAAAGTTATGACCTCCCAAAGTCTGCGGGGTAAAACCCTGTAGTTATGCCCAAAAATAAATAGTTCACAGCAAAGAAAAATTACTGAAAGAAAGAAAAACTCAACATAAGGGATCTTTCATCAATGTTTTGGCCTTACCTTGAAACCTTATTTTGACCAGATCTAACGGGTGTAAAACTAGGGTCGAAAGTACTCCACCACTGATGCCAGCAACCAGATGTTCCATGTCACGCCACCTCACTATTGGTCGAGGTCGCGATGGAGATGTTGAAGAGGTCGATGAGGAACCGGTAGCGGCCGCCAAGCCAAGTAAACGGTTGTTATTTGATGTGTTCTGGACAGAAACTTTAGATTTCACGTTTGAAGCATCCATTACTGCCACAGCAGTTGCGGCCGTCGCAACTTTAGACATGATATTTTAGCAATCAACTTACTTAACGAAAGAAAATGTTTCCTTGTGGTTATCATATAAAAACTGCATTAAAAAAGCAGTATGTTCTGGCTCGTTGACACAACAATTTCGTGGAGACGGACGAACTCACAGGTGCGTCCGCCATTATAGTATACAATGACGTCAATAGAGCAGACTAACACTTTATGTGTGAATATAAATAAGACGCTGATTGGCTACTTTTCTCAACAGCAGATTGAAAGCTGTGTTCTGATTAGTCAGGCTTTAAGAATACTTTCGTTTAACTTGAATTAATAGTGTTTTACTTAGTTACCCCAAGTTATTCTGTTCCTTGTTCTTAGGCATGGAATTTGTTTCGTAAATACTAGCACATTATGTTATATTTATTTGTTTGGTAGAATTGAATATTTTAAAGCTATCCATATTAGCTTTAGAATATTTCATTCACATCTCCGTCAAGGTGAAATCGGCGTGATTGATGTTCTTAAACAAGTGCAAGTTTACGACAGCGAGGGAATTCCAGGTGAAAAAAAGAAGTGTTTCTAGTGGTTACTAAGAAAACAACATGTATGACGAGTTAATTGGGTGGGGTTGAGTGGTGGTGACACAAGATGAGCTATTTCTGAAAATACATAAGTTATTGTAGTTGGGGTAGAAAAGACAGAAAATAACAGTACGTCTTTGGTTATTGGTGAGCCATTGCAAGACAAATCAATCTGTTGGACTTTTGGGAGATGTGCTCTAGGATACCTATATGCAACAACTGTGCTATCACAAATGGGAGCTGTGGGTGTCTTACTTGAACTTTATATCCTGTTAATTGTAACTTTTATGTGCTTGAAGTATTTTTTCACCCGGAACACTAAGATTAAATGTTGCCATGTTGAGGATGCTAGATCGTCAGGAGAAAGCATTTGAATTGAAAATGCAATCTGCAACATATATGTTCATTTTCTGTAGTGAAGATGTATTTTAAAAGCATGTATATAAATATTGTGAAGGCACATAGCTCAGTAGTTAGAGTGTCAACTCACAATTATGAGATTGTGTTCTTGAGCAAGACTCTTTTATTTCTCTTTGCTCCAGTTCACTTGGCTGTAGAAATGAGTTGCGACATCACTGGTGCCAAGCTGTGTCAGCCTTTGCTTTTCCCTTGGATAACATTGGTGGCGTGAAAGGGGGAGACTTGTTTGCACAGGTGACTGTTGGTCTTCCATAAACAACTTTGCCCAGACTTATGCCTCAGAGGGTAACTTTCTAGGTACAGTACCATTGTCATTCATGACAGAAGGGGGTCTTTACCCTTTTGTATTAATATTAGTGTGTTGATTAAGGAAATGAGCAGGCAAGATTGTTAGCACACTGGATAAAATGCATATCAGCATTCCATTCATCTTTATATTCCAAGTTCAAATTCTGTCACAGTCAACTTTGCCTTTCATCCTTTCAAGGTCAATAAAATAAGTACCAGTTGATTTTTGGGATTGATGTAATCAACTTAACCCCTCTCTGAAATTACTGGCCTTGTTCCAAAATTTGAAACTAATATTAGTATGTTGATTATAATTATTTACTGTTTTATTTCATTTGTTATTTATTAGAGAGTTTTCATATAAAATGATTGTGTTGTCACAAGGGTTTGGTTGTCACTTGGGTTAAGCTGGTCAATGAAGATAAACTTCAGAAGTATGCATCGTCGTTGATGAAGTGGATGGCTTTATTAACATTGTAGTGTACAAGTGGATGTTGTTGGCTATGAGAATAATTGCTGGAGCAAACTCATGAACATCTAACTTGATATTACCAGACATAATGATATTTGGTGTTAGCTAGTTATAACGAACAATATTAATAATTGTTGAATGGGAGAGAAAGAAAAGCTGCTCTGAAAATATAGAAAGCTATCTTATGACCTCATGTAGTCAGTCCAAAATACTGAAAATACATCTGTGCAAAACTCAAAGGTGACCTGTAGTCTCAGCAGTCCATTGGCCATCTACCTGCCAAGAAAGGAGGCACATGAATCAGTCATCCACCGACAACATTCTGTGATGAATTGAGCACCAGAAGCTGTTTTTATAGGAGAGAAAAGGTTAAATTGTATAACATTCAAGAAAACCATACCACACCACAGCCTCATGCTGATAGGTCAATTTATAGACCTATTGTGAGAAACTGTAGTGGCTTCCTTGTGTCTGATCCAAGTATCTAGCAGTTAGGTTTCAAATCCCTGCCACAGTATAATTGGAAAATCTACGTCTATTAAACAATGCTGTTATTCCACTTAAAATGATTTTATATAATGCTTAAAAAGAACCTTAGGAATGTGTATGACTTTGCAGACTCTGGTGACATAAAAAAGAAGTATAAAACTGTTTCTAAATATTTTTTAACTGCTTGTAGCCACTTAACCCTTCAGCATTTAAACCAGCCATATCTGGCCAAAATATTCTACCCATTTTATGTTCAAACTGGCTATAACCAGCCTTTTACATCTACCCTCCAATATCATTCTCAAAATAAACAATCATGTGAGAAGACCTGGCAAGCCAAGTGAGACCATAATCCAAAGCCTCTGCCAGGAAAATAGCCAGCCCACTTATGTGTACCTTTATTTCATTGGACACTAAACTCTGCTTGTGAAGACCTGTTGAGGCAAATGAAATCGAACCAAATTCGACGACTGGCATCCATGCCAACCTCTCCTTCATTGGACACTAAACTTGGCTTGCGAAGACCTGTTGGGGCAAGTGAAATTGAAATCGTGATTGAACCAAATTTGATGACTGGCACCCGTGCCAGTGGAGCACTAATAGCACTGTCTGAGTGTGATCATTGCTAGAGGAGCTGTCTGGCTTCCGTGCCAGTGACACGTAGATAGCACCATTTGAGCGTGATCGTTACCAGCGTCGCCTTACTGGCAATTGTGCCGGTGGCATGTGAAAAAACATTCAAGCGAGGTCATTGCCAGTGCCCCTGGACTGGCTCCCATGCAGGTGGCACATAAAAAACACCTTTTGAGCGAGGTCGTTGCCAGTACCGTGTGACTGGCCCTCATGCCGGTGGCACATAAAAGCACCCACTACACTCTTGGAGTGGTTGGCGTTAGGAAGGGCATCCAGTTGTAGAAACCCTGCCAGATCAGATTGGAGCCTGGTGCAGCCATCTGGGTCGCCAGTCCTCAGTCAAATCGTCCAACCCATGCTAGCATGGAAGGCCTAATGTTCGAAGGTCATGCTTCACCACCTCATCCCAGGTCTTCCTGGGTCTACCTCTTCCACAGGTTCCCTCAACCGCTAGGTTGTAACACTTTTTCACACAGCTATCCTCGTCCATTCTCGTCACATGACCATACCAGTACAATCGTCTCTCTTGCACACCACAACTATGGGGCTGTTACACCAGTTATTGGGTATGACTCCTTCGTGTATCAACTGGTTAACAATACGGGTGATTAGGCTATAGCCGACACTGCCAGATATTTTAAGCATCTCTGCAGTGATTCCTGATGGGCTGGGGGCTTTCCCTGTCTTCATACTCTTAATTGCTTTATCTACCATGGTACTGTCAACTCAGATAGCTGGTCCCTCTGTTGGGTCGACATTCGGTAGACTCTCTTTCTCCCATTCATTCTCTTTATTGAGCAACCTTTCGTAGTGGCATCTCCAACCTCTTTCTTTGCAGCCTCGTTTAATGCAAGTGTACCATCATCCATGCGAGCACATTTCTCTTCCACGACATCACAATTCTCTCTCACACACTGTCTTGCAACACAAAATACCTCAAGTCTTTGGTCCTCACAGCGCAGAACATTGGCAAATTTTTTCTTATCTGCTTCCCCTCTGGCTAAATAAACCTGTCACCTAGCTTCCCTTCTGGCAGTCTGATACAATTCCCTGCTACCACTGTTCTTCTAGTCCTTCCAAGCCCGTTTCTTTTGTTTAATAGCCCTGTCAACAACATTGTTCCACCACCACCTTATTTTAGGTCGAGAGGGGACTTTGCACCATCCACAGATCTGGTCAGTGTCCCTCAGCAGGTTGTCCCGTAGAAACCTCCAATTGTCTTCTGCATCGTGTGAAGCTATATCCCCTTCTATTTCATCAAAGGCTTTGAGTAATAAGTCTCCAAATCTCTGTCTATTCACAGGATCTTTGAGCTTTCAGACCCTTCTCCTTCATGCTGGTCGTCTTCTGGGCAACCACTTAGCCCTGATCCTGAAGTCACTAACTACTAGTCTATGTTGTGGGGTACATTCTTCACCTGGGAAGGTTTTGGCATTTATAAGCAGCCATCTTTCCCTTTTCCTGGTGAGGATATAGTCAATTTGGCTAGTGTGGCTGCCAGAACGGTAGGTGACTAGGTGACTGGCAGGTTTCCTGAAGTTAGTATTGCAAAGCATAAGGTCACTTGCATCACAGAATTCCAGCAGCCTGGTTCCCTCCTCATTGCGGGAACCAAAGCCATAGCCTCCATGTACGGCATGGAAGCTCCCTGAATGTTGTCCAACATGTCCATTGAAGTCACCAGCCACAAAGAGAAGGTCCCTGTCATTCGTCAACAAGGTAGTCTGCAAGAGGGTGTCATAAAATCGGTCTTTCTGTCCATTGAGTAGCCCGGGCTGAGGGGCAGATATATATATATATATATATAAATATTCAATTTTTGGGGATTAATTGATATGCGAGTATTCTATTTCAGATAATACAAAAATAACCTAATGGGTATGTCTGACAGTAAACTCATGGTATCAGTTTACTGTCAGATATACTCATTAGGTTATTTTTGTATTATCTGAAATAGAATACCCGCATATCAATTAATCCCCAGAAATTGAATATTGGCTTTTATCAGATACTTAGTATATTTATAGATAAATATATAAATATACGATAAATAAGACCCCAAAGTATGATATGTAGATGCATATAATGCTGTAGTGTTACACCTGATTGATTTGGAAATTTGTTTTCCCAAATTATTTATATATATATATATATATATATATCACCATCATCATCATCATCGTTTAACGTCCGCTTTCCATGCTAGCATGGGTTGGACGATTTGACTGAGGACTGGTGAAACCGGATGGCAACACCAGGCTCCAGTCTGATTTGGCAGAGTTTCTACAGTTGGATGCCCTTCCTAACGCCAACCACTCAGAGAGTGTAGTGGGTGCTTTTACGTGTCACCCGCACGAATA
>NC_068983.1:143697183-143704123 GCF_001194135.2 Octopus bimaculoides | reverse complement strand
GCGAAAACACCTAAAGCTCCACGAGGCTCCGGCAGGAGATGGTGGCGAACCCTACTGTACTCTTTCACCACAACTTTTTCTCACTCTTACTTCCTGTTTCTGTTGTGCCTGTAATTCAAAGGGTCAGCCTTGTCACACTGTCACGCTGAATATCCCCGAGAACTATGTTAAGGGTACACGTGTCTGTCGAGTGCTCAGCCACTTGCACGTTAATTTCACAAGCAGGCTGTTCTGTCGATCGGATCAACTGGAACCCTCGACGTCGTAAGCGACGGAGTGCCAACAAAAACAAACAACCTCTGATTGAAAAGACCTATGAAGGAAAGTGTTCTCACCCTATTTCCTTTTTGTTTTATTTTTCTTGGCATAAAGGTGTTAGGACTGCACTAACCAGTTGTCGCATTCTTTTTGTTATGACATGAAATGACGATGATGATGATACACATATGCACACACATATCATCATCGTAATTACCATTTAACATCCATTTTCCATATTGGTCTGGGTTGGATAGTTTGACAGGACCTGGCAAGCTGGAGAGCTGCACAAGGATCCAATTGTCTTTTTTAGCATTTCTCTAGCTGGATGCCCTTTACAGAGGGCATGCTTACCACTTTACAGAGTGTACTGGGTGCTTTTTATGTGATGCCAGAATGGGAGCTTTTTTTGTGGGGCCAGCATGGATGCTTTTTATGTGGTGCTAGCTAATTACCTTGATGTGGGTGAAAGAATTAACTTTTGTCTCACTACACCTTATTGTCTTGAATGCTTATCTCTGATGTGCCTGCTACTTCATGTGTGATCCAGAAATAAATTGTTATGTTTGTTAACCAAAAACATTGCCTTCTGATATTCATCGTTACCTTCATGTAAAACATACATTTTTATATTTCAAATTTTCTTACATGCACACATCCAAATATCCTTCCTATACTTGATTTTTCTCTTGTTGCATTAATTCATTAATTACATCCTCTTGTTACACATCCATTTTTTTTTGTCCAACAATGAGCATGAGCATTGTTGCTGACATAGTGGGTTTGATTCCACTGTACAGCAATCTGGGCAAAAGACTTTTACCATAATTTTGGGTTGGTAGGAACTGAGAGGAAGTCTACTGGATGGAATCTATTTGAATAAATTACTAGTATGAACAGTACTTTGTTTCAATGTTATTGCACAGTATATAGTATACCATAAAAATATGTAAACACCTTGTCTTCATATACAATACTTCCATGGACAGAAAAAAGGGATCAGTTGCAGCAGATTTAATCCTGTATTGAGATTCCATCTGTAACCAAATACTCTTGTAACAAGAAATTTTGACAAGATTTGATTTGCTTACAATGGATCTTAGCTCATTTTCCCACCGTTTTTCCTATCAACCTTGTCATCAAGTCATTTGTGTTGAAGACAGAAAACCTGCTTTAGAAAATTCAGTTTGCCCTTTCAGACTTGTTTCTCATTAAATCATTTTAACTTCTTAATATAAGGAGAGACAAAAAGTTCATTCCAGCAATGACAACACAGCAGAGAAGACCTTCCTTTCAACTACCACTGCCACTTTAGCATGAAGAGATAAGTTCTTTCCCATTACCATATTTGTTATATATGCCAGCAGTAATTTCAGTGAGATCTACTATCTGTCCAGTTAATGTATCTGTTCACAACATACAGAGGTAAACTAACATTTTGACAGCCATCCTTATTATCTTACATATATGAACATTTGAATTGATAGTGATTCAAAATATTAGCTTTGGTAAATGTTCAGTAATAAATATATTTTATACAACTGTATATATGTATATCTTGTTTACAAATTCTTCAACATCCTTTTTAATTGTCCACAGAATCATTGGTTGTGATGTTATTAAAGGCTTGATTAAATCAGATAAACTAATATCCATGTTGGAACATATTTATGGCAACTAGTTCTACTAATAAATTACAGGTGAGCTAAATATTTTGTTTTTAAGGCTTTTTCTAGGAGTACTCCATTGGTTGTGACGGTGAGGATCCCAGCTGATACGATCAATGGAACAGCTTGCTTGTGAAATTAACGTGCAAGTGGCTGAGCACTCCACAGACATGTATACCCTTAATGTAGTTCTCAGGGAGATTCACTGTGACACATAGTGTGACAAGGCTGGCCCTTTGAAATACAGGTACTACTCATTTTTGCCAGCTGAGTGGACTGAAGTAACGTGAAATAAAGTGTCTTGCTCAAGGACACAATGCATCACTGGGAATTGAACTCATGACCTTATGAAACTGTGAAGGAGGTCAGTAGGAAGGAAGATAAAAGGGTGACAGAAAAAGAAAGTAAAAAGAAAGTGGAGTTACCAGTAAAGATACCGGTTGTTCCAGTGGAGAAAGATTTGGAAATCCAACTGTACGAGGGTGAGATGGAGAGACTATCTAGAATGGAGGAAGAAAAGAGAGAACAAAGAGTCCAAGATAAAGGAAAGAAAATACGTGGAGGAAATGGAGTATGGTATTATGTGACGTACCCAAAAAATTTAGAAACAGAAAAGAAGATAATTAAGTTTCAATCAATAGTAAGAGTAAAGGTGCCATCATACATATATGCAGAGGATATGAAAGCAATAGTGATTGAAAAGGATAACTACAAGAAGTTGAAGATGTGTGGAGATAAAGTTTACCCACCAGGAGTGAGGGTGGAATTGAAAGAGTTGCTACCAGTAGTGGAACTAAGAGACATTGAACTACTAATGAAGTATTATTGAAAAGAAAAATAAGTATGTTAAATTGTAGTAAAAAAGAAAAGAAGAGTAAAATGTTTTGTTATCTTTAGGAAAAATAATGGTGAAAAAGGAAAAAAACAAAGAACAATTGTAGATAATGGGGTATATAACGGTTCAAATGGTACTGCACAGAAGTGGGGCCCATCTTCATATTTATATAATTTCATCTCATTTACATACGTTTTTTTTTTGAGACGCAATGGCCCAGTGGTTAGGACAGCAGACTCGCGGTTTCGATTCCCAGACCGGGCGTTGTGAGTGTTTCTTGAGCGAAAACACCTAAAGTTCCACGAGGCTCCGGCAGGGGATGGTGGCGAACCCTGCTGTACTCTTTCACCACAACTTTCTATCACTCTTACTTCCTGTTTCTGTTGTGCCTGTAATTCAAAGGGTCAGCCTTGTCACGCTGAATATCCTCGAGAATTACGTTAAGCGTACACGTGTCTGTGGAGTGCTCAGCCACTTGCACGTTAATTTCACGAGCAGGCTGTTCCGTTGATCGGATCAACTGAACCCTCGACGGAGTGCCAACAACAACATTCGTTTTATGTTTTTTGTCCCTACTGTGGTCTAGTCTGTCCTTGTGAAGTCTCTGCCTGTGTTTAGGGCTTTATGCCTAATAAAGAAATGATGATAACTGGACATTATACTATGAACAGTTCTCAGAATTTTGCTTATTAAGTGACGCTGGAACACAATCTCCCGTAATAATTAATGTTGTTTAATTGGGCCTTTTAATAGTAATCCTGTTAATCACTTTATCAAAAGAATCAATCTATAATATTAACAAAACATTAACACAAACGAGTGCAAGGCTGAGACGCTGGAACAGCCATGAACCATTCACGAGCTGCCACATTTGTCAAACGAGCCAAAGAAGTCATGAACTTCGGGATTAGCGACAAGCAGCTCAGCTTCTCCAAAAGTTTGAACTGTAGCAAGATGAGTAAAATGTAATTTGTCGGTCACTATATCGAAAGGATATGATATACAAAATTTAAGACTCGTCATATGAATGAAACATGATTTAATTGGTGAGCGGTTACTTAGAAATTATTATTAAAAAAAAATGTAGTTATATAGAGGAATTGGTATGAAACAAGAAGTGTCTTGTTAAAGAAAACAGATTTAAATGATATTATATAACATAAAGGGCGATATAATGAAGTTAATAATTCCATTAAAATATGCTTAAAAACGGGGCGGATAGACGAAATTAATGTTTAAAGACTTGGATGTAACCAAGGAAGCCATACGATGGTGTAAGGGAAGTAACGAGATAACTTTCGATTTCATTCATCTCCCTTTATTTTACAAACCGATCGAAAAATTTTTAATTGGATAATTTAATATTCACTTTTAAAAATTATATTGATATTTTATATTTTGTTTAAATGCCGAGTCAATAACAAAATAAATCTCATATTTAAGAATTAAATAATTTTATCCTTTTAGATCAACAGAGCATATTTGGCGCGAAATCGTATTTCCCTCGACAACGTGATTATCAATAACAAAATGTTGGTAGTGTAACAAAATTTATTAGAAATTACAATGGTGCGTATATTGCTTTTTTTTTTTTTTATATCTTTCTAATGATACTTTTTATGCATTACAGTTGAAATTTACGATAGATAAGAATTTACTTTTGAATATTAATTCGTGCATAACTGAAATGTAATTGAAATTATGTAGTTCCAGGCTCGCACCACCAATATCGTTATCGAAAAATACAGTGGAATATCGTAAACCAGGACTTTGTTAACAATATTTCAAGCTGAAATTTAATCTATGAACTACTTGTTTGGTGTTTTTATGCAGATATATACAGAATATCTTTTTTTTATCTATGATCAAACACTCGTTCAACAAGGTGTCCCAGAATATAAATAAATATATCATGTACTGTTATTGAAGTTATTAGTCACTTTACAAACATTAGTTTTGATATCGTGCTCATTAAATGTTTTAAATTGGATTCTTAATTTGATTCTTTAATCAAAAGAATACACTCTTCATGAAAAAAAAAAAAAAAAAAAAAAAAAAAAAGAAGTGGCGTAGTTTCGGACGAGGCGATCGGTTCGTTGGACAGACTAATTTAAACAACATCTAACTTACATTTTTGTCTGCTGACAAACTTATCACATTTCATACATTTTCTCATTAGCAAATTCAGAAATTCTAAGTTCATTTGTTTGACTAATTAGCTACGAATTGGGAGCTTATGTCTATTATCGTATTGTGTTTATTACGAGCTCCGATGTTGACGCTTCGCCATTTCATTGTAACAAGAAGCATATTCCTCATGGGAACCGGCTGTCAAAAATGATTATTATGTACATTTCAAGTTAGATGCTGAGAAAAATTATTGCAGGAAGGTTATAGAACATTACAGTAAAGCTACTGCGATGTAGAATATGGTTTTAGTTTGCCTTATGTTAGCATAAATAGCTTACTTCTGTTGGCATAACTAGATTTCGATTAACTTCTAGTATTTGACCCGAGCAAAAAAGTGAAAATAGAAAAGAAGTGTAATAGGTATAAAACAACATGTAGTAAACAAATATGAAAAACAATGCGCGCTGGCAAACGGGAGTGGGTAGACGTCTCGAAAAATTCACATCGGTAGTGTTCCGGATCCTCTCACCGACTTTGGATGATAACTTCCAAAAAAAATGAATATTTTTTAATTAAATTTTCTACGAATATGTGTTATATCATGTAGATTCCGAATATACAAAACTTTTTGGGGAAAGTGTTTTAGGAGGGGGTTGGTGGGGGAATTTCGAAAAATTCACCGGAGTCCACTTAAATTCGTTTTAACTTTCAAGAAAATGAATATTTTTTAATGAAATTCTTTACAAATATACCAAGGACAGGAATTTTGGGGGTTAATTTTGAGAACTGTTCCCCACTCGCGGGTGTTTCTGAACAAGTCTCCTATATTTCTGTATACAAGACCTTTAGCTGTTATTTTTAGCATAACGAGTTTTCTGGTGTGGGCTTCATTGCCTGTTTGTTGCTTCAGCAGAAATCTACGGAAGCACAAACGCACAAAATGAAACAAATATGGACGACTTGTTTCGAAACACCCCCGAGTGGGGAACAGTCTCCCAAAATAACTCCCAATTGTTTTTCTCCAAAATTCCTATGTCCTCAGAATCTACATAGTCCGAGGTATATTTGTAGAGGGATCTTTTCGGCTATCCTTCGTTTTGAGTCAGAGTTGTCAATGATCTATCAGCTGTTAAGGTACAACGTTATGTAAATTCCTTAAAAAAAATTAATGTTTTTTGAACTGGAAATGTACATTTTGTTTGATGTCAGCATGAAGTGAAAGAGAAAGAAAATGAAAGGGACATGTGTATATGTTGATGGTGGGGTGCGAGATAGAAAGTAATTTCAACCAATTAATGACGTGTATTCAGCTGAATAAAATTACTGCTGTTGTTTGTCAACAACAACTTCCGGCGGTGTATATTTCGTTTGTCACTGTTATTTATGACATATTTCATCTCAGTTACGTTTGTATGAATAAACGAGTGTATCTGAAGCATGTTTACTTCATGGCACAACCACAATCATTCGTGCATTTCTACTGCTTTTAGTTTTTTTTTCCTGTTTTTCAGCTACTATTTTCGGAAAGACATTTTTGCTCCCCTCCCCCTTCAATTTCTTCATTTTTCACATTTTTCCGTAACTCTAACCCTAACACCCCAACCCTGAGCCTAATCCTAAAACCCAAACCCTAACTCTAAAACCCAAACCCTAACTCTAAGACCCAAACCCTAACTCTAAGACCCTAACCCGAAAACCTTAACCCTAAAGCTAAAACCAGTACAAACGCACAAATGATGTCATAACAGTGACAAACGAAATAAATAGCAGTGACACTGCTGATAGTTGTTGTTGACAAACAACAGCAGTAATTTTATTCAGCTGAATACAGGTCATTGATTGGTTGAAATTACCGAAATACGACAACTTTAACATGAAATAACTTTTAAAATATCAACTTTTCTCAACAACACTAAGAGTAAAAGATGTTTTATATGACACAATCTACCAGTGTCCGAAGTTTGAAATTGTTTAGTTACAAAAAA
Organism: Octopus bimaculoides; assembly: GCF_001194135.2. Classification (NCBI taxonomy): domain Eukaryota; kingdom Metazoa; phylum Mollusca; class Cephalopoda; order Octopoda; family Octopodidae; genus Octopus; species Octopus bimaculoides. Next base: position 143,697,248 of record NC_068983.1, on the reverse strand, counting down.
TTAATTTCTCAATGTGCCGTTCAAAGGGAAAAGTTCCTTGTAGAGAACTTCATTATAAAAAATAT
>NC_068983.1:143691710-143696855 GCF_001194135.2 Octopus bimaculoides | reverse complement strand
AAACACTTTCCCCCAAAAGTTTTGTATGTTCGGAATCTACATGATATAACACATATTCGTAGACAATTTCATAAAAAAATATCCATTTTTCTGACAAGTCGGCAGGGATGGGGGCAGAAATCTGTAGTTAAGTCCTTCTGTTAAGGTAGGTAGTTGTATAAAGAACAAGTAGCAAAGAACAGTTTTAATATAATATTTGTTGACGAATATAAGACATTTAAGTTCGTTCATTATACACAATGAAGAGTTTGCAAGGATCCTTGTGGCTAAAGCATTTTCTTAAGAAATAATTTCAAAGGAATCCAAAACATGTCATTGATGAGAACTTTTGTCTGCAGAATCTTGATACCGTCTGTGCTGTAAGAGAAATTAAAAACTATGAATAAAGTTTAGATGGCATCAGGGAAGATGGACTTTGTATAAATTCAAAGTAGGCACTGCATGCATGAACAATATTCTCTAGAAATATTAAAACAGATTCCACATTTAAATTGTCATTTTCAGTGTTGTTGGGATTCCAAAATATGTATCTGTATGTAAGGCTAGAGAATGTGGTGTTTATTTCAAGACTGTATCTTGGTGATGAGAGGAACACAGCAATTTTTGCTCTGGAAATATTAATATACTGAGGAATATCAAATGTTTTTCAGTAGAGAATATTTTGCAGCATTTCAAAGAGCCAATTTTACTTGTCTTAGAAGCAATGCATTTAAATGAAGAAAAAATTGCTTCAATTGAAATTCAGTTTAATAGCATTCATTTAGTTAAATGGACAAATATTTGGTTGGCAACTAAGTTCCTGCAGTTTTTTAAAATCTAAATTTTTTAAAAGGTTTAATAAAAAATAACAACTAATGGATCTTTTTTAAAATGGGGGCCACATTTTTCATTAACGAAACACTTTGAAACTTGGAACACTGGTAGAATGTGTCATATAAAACATCTTTTTCTCTTAGTCTTCTTAAAAAAAAAAAAGAAATCCATGAATTATTCCATGTTAAAGTTGTTGTATTTCTGTAATTTCAACCAATCACTGACGTCCATTCAGCCGATATACATTAGTTTGATAAAAATAAGTGCAGACAATATTCTTGAGATACTAGCACTCTGTTGGTTATGATAATGAGGATTCCAGTTGATCCGATCAACAGAACAGCCTGCTTGTGAAATTAAATGTGCCAGTTGCTGAGCACTCCACAGAAACACAAGTACTGTTCATTTTTTGCCAGCTAAGTGTTCTGGAGCAGTGTGAAGTGAAGTGTCTTGGTCAAGGATACAACACACTGCCAAGTATCAAACTTACGACCTTAAAATCTTGAGCTGAATACCCTAATCACTTAGCCACATGCCTTCACATTGAGATACCAATTTACTAATTATATCCCTCCTATGTGGAAACAGGTTAGCTTTTATCATTTACTTGTTTCAGTCATTGAACTACAGCCATGCTGGGTCACCACTTTGAAGGTTTTTAGTCAAACTTACCCTGAGTATTGTTTCTTTTAAGCCTGGTACTTATTCTATCAGTCTTTTTTGCTGAACCACTAAGTTACAGTGATGTTAACAAACCAACACTGGTTGTCAAGTGATGGCGAGTGACAAATACTCACACAAAGACACAGTTTCCATCTACCAAGTCCATTCACAAGGCTTTGGTTGGCCTGGGCTTTAGTTGAAGACACTTGCTTTAGGTGCCATGCTGTGGGACTGAACCCAGAACCATGTGATTGGGAAAAAATCTTATTGCTGCACAGTCACACCTGTACTTGTATGCATAGAGAAAAGAAATCACTATTTTATAATGACTCTCTTTATGTATTTGAATAAAATAAACTGACAAAAGTTTTATTTAATTTCTGTTTTTCTCTAGGATATCAGAAATTATTTTGGATCTAGTTCAGCTAAAAAGGTAACTTCTACACCAAATAAACCCAAAGAGTTAATTCCTACTAAATCAGGTGGTTTGAAAAGTAATAAATCTTCAAAGGATCTTATTATCTTAGAGGAGAACAACAACATTGATAAGCAAGAGAAACCTGGAAAGAAACTAAATGCCAGCAATCACTCAGTTGAAAAATGTGTTAAAGAAAATGTGTCTGGAGGAAAGAAACTTGCTGCAACTACACCAGAGCAGGTGAAGAAGACAGAAAAACACAATGATAAGGGTTCTAGAGCTGATGAAAATAGCACAAACAAATCTTCACGTCAAGAAAAAAATGTGGATAATAAGAAAGAAACCAACAAGAAAAAGACTGAGAAAAAGCAGTCAGAAGATATTGGCAAAGTGTCTGGGAAAAAACGGAGGTATTCCATTGATAGCAATGACGATTTTGACATTAAGAAAATAAAGACCTCTCCAAAGCAGATGGACAACTCCAAAGAACAGGACAAAAAATCGATTAGCAAAAAAGAAAAGGACAAAAAGTCTGATAGCAAGAATGGTAAGGAGAAAAGTATGGAAAAAAAGAAAGAGAAGTTGAACAAAAGTCAGGAGGAAGCTGGCAATGAAAAGTTAAAGGTGGCATCAAAGGAGAAATCAACTAAGATTGGTAAAGAGGAAATAGTAATGTATGTTGATAGCGATGTTGACAGTGATTCTTCGCCTTTAAAGAAGACCTCCAAGAAGAAAGATAGGAAGAAAAATATTAAGGTAGAAGTATTTCACATACTCATTAACTCTAAATGAAAAGACTTTTTTTCATTTTCACATTACTTGCTAATCCATTATTTTCACTTTTAATCTAGTTCTTTCTTTTAAAAATATACTCTTGATAAACTACCTCAGTTTTCTTAAGTTTTTTTCTATCTTTTTTTTTTCCTTTCAATTTATTTCTTCTCTATTTCCTCTTTTGAAAGAAATTTTACACATATACCCTTGTATTTTTAAAAACTTTATATATTTTAGCTTTAGCATATATCCATGTTGAACATAAGTGGTTGTAATAAATAAGAAACAGTGGTAAACAATTCCTTGTCATTGACTCTTTACAAATGATAAATTGCTACTGCTTTCTAGATGCCTATCTACTTCCTGATACTGAAAATGTCATGGGTTCAAATTCTTACAGTAAACTTTACAGCAAACTGGAATGGTTTAACCCTTTAGTGTTCAGATTACTCTGTTAAATGTAATACTTATTCATTCAAATTGTTTTGAATTAATCATGCATTATCTTATAGCTTTGAGGTTTCAATGATGTGATTGTTTATTTTCAGAATGTCATTGTAGGTTAGGTGTGAGAGGCTAGATATTGCCAGTTTGAATATAAAACATGTAGAATATCTGGGCCAGATATGGCCGGTTTAAACACTAAAGGGTTAAATGCTAAAAAGGTAAACTGTCAGCCTGTGGCACTGAAATGAAGCTATAACTATTTTGCAAAGTCTTCAATTTATTTTCAATTCCTACTTTCCAAAGATTTAACTAAGTCATTAAATTCATTTAGGAAGACCATCAGTACCACTTGCAAATTGTTGTCTTTTTCTTATCTTTTATACATCTCACTCATTCATTCACTGACACATACACACACACACACATATATGATATTTAGTCATTGAAATTTTTAATTAGTTACGTGAGCCTAATTTTTGTACAAATTTGTGATTTAGATTTCAAGTGAAGAGGAGAAAGAAGAATCTGATGATGATGATGTGTCTCGAAGAATTATCAAAAAAGGAAAGCGAAAGAAGAAGAAACACAGTTACAGAATATCTGATTCTGGTAAGATAATAAAGAAACAAAAACAAAGTTCAAATAATAATGGAATGACTCTTTGCAATATTAACATCAGATTCTATTTTATGTTGTTGTTTAGCCCCAGGTCAGCTTTGATTGAGTAAAACCTCAAAGATGTTTCACTAGTGAGGTCACCATGCAGCTTGCAAGATTATGAACCCCAAGAGTAGGTGGGTGGCTTTATGCTAGGTGATGAGGGGTAAAAGTGTGAGAAAAGGAGCCTGAGCTTAATAGGTTTCTTGCTGCAGAGGAGCTACATGACTACTCATATTTTAGAAGAGAGGGTGAGAGTGATCTGGTAGAGCTGTAACCCAGTTTAACACCATCACCTGGCTTTTGTGTGCTTTTGCAGAGTCTACTCTGTGTAAGTACTTGGACCTTAGGATAAGCCATCAAATTGTAATTTCTCATTCACTTTGAATAACTAATTTTGAAGGCTTTGTGAAGAAAAGTCATTGTTTTAATGTTCGTCATTGTTTTAATGTTCCCTTTATTGTGCTTCCATGGGTCAGATGGAATTCATTAAAGTGGATTTTCCAGGGTCAGATGCCCTTTTTGTTACCAACTTCCGCCTGTTTCCAAACACCTATTTCCCTAATGTATCAAACAGATAACAGTTTGAACGTGTTTACAAAGATAGTGTGATGTGTCAAGGACTTCTCAGGACACTTAGATGTGATTCTGCATATGACATAATCTGTAGTGGCAGCAAGGTTGTTTTGCTTATATTCAGTGAACACAAAGACAAGGAGAAATACAAAACCACTTATACAAACACACACACACACACACATCTCAGTGTATACATCATAATCATTTAATGTCCATTTTCTATGCTGGCATAGGTTGGATGGTTTGACTGAAAACTGGTAAGCTGGGGAGGTGCACCAGGTTTCAACTTGATTTGGCATGGTTTCTACAGCTGGATGCCCTTCTTAATGTCAACCACTCTGATTTAGAAATATTACACACACACACGTATATATATATATATATATATATGACAGACTTCAATTTATGCCTACCAGTTTCACTCACAAGATGCTGGTCACTCATGGCTATTGTATAAATGCTAACCAACTGCATTCATAGAGTGGGACATATATTTCTGACGCAAACTTCTTAGCCACACAGATATGCCAGCACCTATCTTGCAAAATAAATCTGCCAGTTCAGGGCTTTGCAATGAAAACAGCCATTCTTCTTGACATTGTTATTTCATCTGTGGGCTCAAAATCCTTCCTGTGTATTCCTCAGTTTTTCTTTGCAAGAGTTAACCTCCTATGTCAGCACACAGCAATTTTCTGCCCAAATGGCTTCACTTGCATACACCTGCTGATACATATAAAATCCAATCTGATTTTTGAGTTGCTTTTGCTCTGCTTTTCAAGAAAGTTTGTGTGTGT
>NC_068983.1:143688506-143691666 GCF_001194135.2 Octopus bimaculoides | reverse complement strand
TATATATATATTTCTTATTCAGATTCTGAAGAAGAAGTTAAAGTGAAGAAACCCAGAGAGAAAAAACCAAAAAAGAGACAGCCTATGTTCTGTGAATCAGGCAAGTTATTTATGTATTTTTGAGCTCAAAACTTTTGTATAAATCAATTTCTTTTAGTATTCATAATGGTTATTATTTATGGAATTGTATTTTATTTTTTGTTTTAGTAGCATACCTTTCTCTTTCTGTTCCTCTTACTCTTTGTTTGTGTCTCTCTTATAACTCTTCTAGCATGTTTTATTAGGGAGAGTTGACAAAAATCAGTAAGAGATGAAGTTTGAGTTTTAGGAGAGAGGTGTGGTCATGTGATGCATTGAATTGACAGTAGCTTAGTAGATAAAGCAATTAAGGATATGAAGACAGGGAAAGTCGCTAGCCCATCAGGAATCACTTGCTGAGTTGTTTAAAATATCTGGTGGAATTATACATTGCCTAGTCACTCATAGTTAAATCAGGTTGTCCACAAGGGAGTCATACCCAATGATTAGTGTAGCAACATTATTGTCAACTACTGTAAAGGTGATGCCTTAAACAGAAATATTTACAGAGATATCAAATTGCTGGACCAGGTGATGAAAGTTACAGAAATGGTCATAGATCAATTAATTGGGAAGAGTTAACCTAGATGAGATGCAGTTTGGTTTTGTGCCAGGAAGAGGCATTACTGATGTTATCTTCCTGGGGGGCAACTACAGGAGACGTATTTAGCCAGAAATAAACCTCTGTATTTGGCTTTTGTTGACATAGATAAAGCCTTTGACTGGGTCCCCAGCTCTCATATCTGGTGGGCAATGCAGATGCTAGGAATAAAGGAATGGTTGGTGAGTGCTGTAAAAGCCATGTACAGGGAGTAAGGTGAAAGTTGCCAATGAGTATAGCAAGGAATTTAGTGTACAAGTTGTTAAAAACACCCAGTACACTCTGTAAAGTGATTGGCATTAAAAAGAACATCCAGCCATAGAAACCATGCCAAACAGACAAAATGGAGTCCAGGCAGCTCACCAGCTCCTGTCAAGCCGTCCAATCCATGTCAGTAATTATTCTGAAATGATACCACTATTATTTCCATTGAAATTTTCATTGAAAATTTTCTAATTTGATAACTTTAGATGAAGATGATGGAATGAAATCTTCAATCAAAACTTTCTTCAAACCTCATTCTAAAGCTGAGAAACCAACTTCATCAAAAGATGCAAAGTCTCCAACAAAAGGAGTAGCAGTGAGCAGTGCAGATTTTTTTGGTTCTGTTAAAGTTGAAAGAACAGAAAGGAAAGTAACTATTAAGGAAAAGAACGAAGTAAGTTATTTATTGTTTTCATTTGTCCTCTTCATTCTCATAATCACTTAATTTGTATGTATAATATATATATACACTCTCGGAGTGGTTGGCGTTAGGAAGGGCATCCAGCTGTAGAAACTATGCCAGATCAGATTGGAGCCTGGTGCAGCCTTCTGGCTTGCCAGTCCTCAGTCAAATCGTCCAACCCATGCTAGCATGGAAAGCAGACGTTAAACGATGATGATATACATATATATATATATACTTGGTGTGTGTGACTTAATGTATACACACACCCACACAAATATTAAGTATGAGTTGGATATTCCCAGGAAACTAAGCAGCTTTATATTTACACTGCCTATCACTCACTCTCTCTCCCTGTCTCTCTTTCTCTTTTCCAGATTTTCTCTTCTCTTGTCCCTATCACTCTGATTCTCTTATCCTTTCTTGCCCTTTCTTCCTACTCAGGCCTTGTAGATATTGGTCTATGAATTTAGATGCCAACCTTATGTGTCTTCCCTTTCCTTTACCTAACACTTTATCTTATGGAGACAGCATTAACCTGCCTGCCACTGGTAACCTTATGTTCATTTGCTGTCACATCTGTACAAGTGCTAATGCAGTAGAGAAGGACCATGCTTAGCCATTCCAGATGGCTCCTGGGATGAGCATCTATTCATTTACTGTTACACTCCAACAAAGGCTTTTCTCTGATAAATGTGTGAGAAGAGTAAAATTTATATGAATATACATTTATGAATTTATTTTGCAAGATTCCTGTTGTGACACCGTGTGTTGAAATAGATATTGTTATATTTTGGGATGGTCATTGTTATTTCTTTTGCTTACCAAATAAACACATGCACTATATATATTCCTTCTTCACTTGTTTATTATTGTTCTTATTTTATTTTATAGCTGTTGTCTGAAAATCGTTTGACACACATCTGTAACCCTTCAGTAACTCTTCCATCAACGTGTTTCCTTCAGAATAGACTAAACAGAACAGGCGGAAACACATGGATGGAAGAGTCACTGAAAAGGTCACAGGTGTGTGACAAAAGATTTCCATACAATGAATATAAGATGAAATAAGAATGATAATGAGTAAAGAATAAATATGTAAGGGTGTGTGTTTATTTGGCAAGAAAAAATTAAAATGACCATTCCAAAATATAACAATATATAAATATAAAAATAAAATAACATTGAAATGAAAAATTTCAAAAATTTAGATTTGATTATATTTTAATAACATTTTGAGTAACCTCAAAGGCCTTTCTTATCTATATACTACTAAAACTCTCTGATTGCTTGCTTGCTTGTCTGTCATTTAATACAGCCAAACTGGCGCATAATGGGAAAATACTATGAATTAAGGTATTAAGGTATCTCTAAAATGTGAATACAAACGGAATAAGACAAATTTCGCATATATCGGACCAGGGATTCCTGAGATATAAGGAGTTTTGGGGGTATTCATAAATACCCAAAATGGTGCATAATGGGAAAATACTCCGAAAATAACATAACCCTGAAAGATAGGAAACCTTTCGATTAGATACATGATCAATGTCTTCTGTATTTGAAGACAAACTTCATGACCTGAGCAAAAGTCTTAGTGACTTTGACTTGCCAATGAAAAAATACAAGTTAATTTTTACAGTAAATGTTTATATTTTTACTTTTATTAAACAATATTTTAATCATTTAGAAATATTTTTAAGTGAATGCGATTTCAAAAATGCAAGTTGTTTGTACAGTAAGTTTTTATATTTTAACTTTCTTTAAACAGACAATATTTTAATTTTTTTAAAAATTGTTTTCAAGAGTAAATA
>NC_068983.1:143674532-143688496 GCF_001194135.2 Octopus bimaculoides | reverse complement strand
CATTCAATGTATCTCCTCTCCAAACCTGCCACAAGCCACTGTTTTTTCCAGAAAAGAAAGGGGTGTAGGGATGGTGGGGACCTTGGAGTTTCCTGGCAAGGCAGAAGAGAAGAGACAAAAGCAGGAGACATCATGAATCAGATGCATGTGTGAATACAAACAAAATAAAACAAATTTTGTATAAAACAGACCATGGATTTCAGAGATATGCATTTTTCGGATACCTTTATAAATAGCCAAACCGGTGTATAATGGGAAAAATGCTTTGAAAGTAAGGTACTATTGAAATGTAAATACAAACAGAATAACACAAGTTTCATGTAAATCGGACCACGGATTCTTGAGATACGCAGTTTTTTCAGGTACCTTGAACTATTGGTGACCCAACGGGTCATGGGTAGTCTAGTATTCCCTATATTTCAGTAATATTGCTTCAAGTAAATTCTAACATCTTTCTTCTTTTTGATCTTTTACAAGGTGGATGAATCTTTTGAAGACGAATTTCATGATGATGATGATTTCCTGGCAACCTTGGCTCAGCTTGATGAAGAAATTCCTATTAACAAAAAGGTAGACAACTCCAGTTTTACATTTTTTTTTTTTTTTTTTGGTGCTCATTGTGGTATCAGTAGCTGTTTGTGTTGTCTGTGTTGGAGTGGTGGCGATGCTAATGCTGATGATGATAACTGCAGTAAGAAATTCAGATATCTTTGTTGGTAGCATGGAAACAAATATATTGCTCTTACCATAAAAGATCAGTTGTTCAAGTATGTGTAACTTCAGTTATCCTTTTTTTAAAATCCTTATTGAAGGAATTCAAGACAGATAGTGATTTTGTATATTGAATGTTTTTTTACCTCTGCCTTAGCGAAGGTGGACGTATTGTTTTCAGTCACGCTTGTTTGTTTGTCCGAGGACAAGATATCTCAAGAACCACTGGATGGATTCGGATGAAACTTTCAGGGATGTTTGGCCACATGACTGGCACAAACTGATTAGATTTTGGGATTGGTTTGATACTAGACAAGGATTCTGTATTATTTGTAATATTTACTTTACATGATTAAGATCTTATGTTAACTTTCAAGTCTTTTCTCCTTTTATGCTGTAACTATTTTGAATGGTGAATTTGTTAACTTTGGCTTGTATGAGATAAGGATAAACTATTTATTACTATTACTAAATTTTCTACAGCTACCTTCACATTCCATGACTACCATTGGGATCAATCCAGTACCAGACAAAGATTCTGGATTATTTTTCTGTTTTTTAAGAGGCAGACCCAGGAAAACCTGGGATGAAGTGGTGAAGCACGACCTTCAAATATTGGGCCTTACTGAGGCAATAACTTGTGACCGAGACCTTTGGAGATATGCTGTGCTTGAAGATCCGACAAGCCAAGTGAGACTATAACCCATGGCCTATGCCAGTGGGTGTAACCAGCTCATTTATGAATGCCCTTCATTCATTGGACAATAAACCTTGCTCGTGAAGGCCTATTAAGGCAAGTGAAATCAAAATCACTGACATGGCCGATGACAGTACCGCCTGTCTGCTTTGGCATGGTTTCTATGGTTGGGTGCCCTTCCTAATGCCAACCACTTTATGGTGTACTGGGGGTATTTTTGGTGGCACCAACAGCAGTGGGGTCACCAAGTAACTTTCAAGACAAAGACCCCTCGACTGGGAAGGGGAGTAGTATATATTAGAAACATTAGAAACAAGAAAATACATTTGAAATTTCTTAGTATCCTGTTCATTATAATGTTTAGAGTATGTGAAAGCTGTTAGTTGTTACAACAACTAATATTCAAGTTGAATGTTCTTAGAGATGAGCAGCAGTTCATTTTACAGAGGAGGCAATTCTTTCTCATATCTAAATTTCTGTAACTTTTATAGAGTTGTTGCCATTAAAATTGACTCAAACAAACTGTTTTTAAGATGTCAGATTGGTTAATTAGGTCATCTATTTTAAACTATTTAAACCTCATGTGCTTGTAACACCTGGCTGATTTGCTGTGATATTGACAGCATTAGTTTTCAAACTTTTACAAAAGGACATGCCTATTTTAATGACTAAAATTCTATACTTTCATTTTCATTGCTAGGCAATGTGATAATATGTGTGTATGGGTATGAGGGTGGGTGGCAGTGCAACAATTCACTTTTAATAAAAGTATGGTAACCTATATAACAATGTGCTAATATCATTTCCTCAATGAATAATTATTTTTCCTTAAAACATATTTAATGTACATTACTAGAGCTGGCACAGTAATGCACCAGCTCTAGTATTCAATCCTCAAAATAAAAGAATAAAAGAATTCTTCAGCTGATATTTATTCTTAATGACCATATTTACTCCTTTCTAACTCTTCTCCAAATGAGCCAATGAGGGGGGTGGGGGCTTTATCTTTTGTTTTCTGTACATGTTCAATTAGAAATAACAGCCAAGTGTCTCTTGAATTATAACCTACTACTTTAAAAAGGGGAGGACATATTGGATAATGCAATTATATACATACAAAAATAATGGGATGGTCATAACTAGAATGTCTTTGATTGTAGATCTGCTCAATCAAAGATGACCTGGAACTAAACATCATCTTCTATTGTTGATTACACTCTTTTTTTTTAATATATACATTAGGCTAAAGTCAAAACACCTGAGAAAAATGCAGTTACTCCTCAGAAACACACACCTTTGAAAATAACTTCTAGCTGTTCAGTCACTCCAAAGAAAAGTGTTACACCCAGTAAAGTGACACCAGAAAAAAGACTCACACCGAGACGAGGAACACCGGAACTTACAGTTACATATTGCAAAGATACTCCTGAAAGAACTTCCAAACAACTTACTCCTTCCAAATCAGCCACTCCTTCAAGTAGTCTTGGTAAGTGCTGGATTCTCTTTTTTTTTTACATCCTTAACCCTTTAGTATTGAAGCTTGTCATATCCAGCCAAAATATTCTGCCTGTTTTATGTTCAAACTGGCCAGGTCCTACAATATCATTCTAGAAATTAAGAGTTACTTAATCAGAATCTCAATGATACAAAATAATGCATGATTAATTCAAAGCAATGTGAATAAATAAGCATTTTTGATAGAATAATGTGAATGCTAAAGGGTTTAAATTTCTTATTGTCTATATTTCACCTTTTTATTTCTCTCCTTTCTCAGTTTCTCTTACCACTCCTTTCTTATATGGAGGTGAAGTTTGTCACATTTCACAAGGCAATGTAAATAACATGATAGTAGCAATAAAATAAGACCTTAGTAGGCATAGGAATGGCTGTCTGGCTAGACATTTGCTTCCTACCATATAGTTTTGGATTCAGCTCAGTCCCACGGCATGGGACCTATAATCCTAGTCTGACCAAAACTTTGTGATTGGATTTGGTAGGCGGAAACTGAAAGTCAATCATATATATGTGTGTGTGTGTGTATTACTGTCTTCTTGCCTTGAGATCACATAGTAGTTGTAAACAAGTATCACTGTCATATAAGCGGAAGGTGTCATTTCCAGTCTTCCTTGAAAATATGTCTGGTCATGGGGAAATATCACCTTGCTTAGAAACAGATATGGGTTGGTGATGTAAATTTCATCCAACCCATGTGAACTTAAAAAAAGAGGCTACTTAAATGATGACAATGATATTATCATTGCTGTCATTTTTAAATCTGCTTTTCCATGCTGGTATGGGTTGGATAGGTGTTTTTTTTTAAGGCAGGGTTTTATGGTTAGAGAGCCTTAACAACAACCCTTTTAGTCACGTCTTTATGGTTAGAGAGCACTTCATTTTACATTGCTTCAATCTATTTGGCTGAAAATAAGTATAAGCTTAGTGCTAGTGCAGCCATCTCTCCCTTTATCTGTTAAATCCTCAATGTTCCACTGAGTTAATGGTTTGGAGGGTCAAGAGGGTAATTTAGCTTGCTGCTACGTAGGTACCTAAAACAATTACTAGAAGCTAATACTTGTTTGCAAGTGACAGCTGTGAATTTTACAACAGCCTTGAATTTTATTTTTTAAAGAATTTTGTTTTGGTATTTATATTTTTACAGGCAACAGTCTTACTAGTAAATTGGCTGCCAAAATGAAACAAAAGAAAGAAGAACCAGTCAGATCCTCACCAAAAACACCAACCAAAGCAATAACCACAGTATTAAATAATTTTGAAATATTCTACTTTCTAAACAAGTTAAAATACATTCATCTTGTCACAAAATTCTTGTATATTTCATAAGGTGCAAGCATGGTTGGGTAGTTTAAGAAGGTCACTCTACAACAATGTGATTTTAGGTTCAGTTCTACTGTGTGTCACATTGGGCAGGTGCCTTCTACTATAGCCCCAGGCCAACCAATGCCTTGTGAGTGAATTTGGGAGGTAGAAACTGAAAGAAGCTTGTCGTGTGTACACGTGTGTGTGTTTTAGTATTTGTTTCCCACCAAACTGCTTGACCAACCTGTGTTTGTTTATATTACCATAACTTGGCAGTTCAGCAAAAAAAAACGAAAGGCTTGTAGAATAAATCCTGGACTGAGAAAAAGAAGTGCTGGGGTTGATTTATTTGATTAAGTCCTTCAAGCAGTGCCCTAGCATGGCTGCACTCCTACAAATGAAACAAGTATAAGAAATGAAACAGGTATTTGGTTTCTGTAGCTTTGTGTATTATGACAAGGTATCTTACTGGTTCAATCTGTGTATTTTGAGATAGTAAATTATTCTTAGTTTTAGTTTCCCATGGTGCACTGGGCAATGAGAAATCTCCCAGTATAGCTGCAGACCATGTCGCGAGCCTGCTCTCAGTGCTCAGCCATATCTGCCAGGCTCTCTTTTACAATCTTCAACCAAGTCATGAGAGCTCTGCCTCACCTATACTCCTCTTTGGCTTTTACTCAAGAGATACTCTTAGCACTTCATGAGCTAAACAAGTTCTGCCATCACACAATATTGTTATCCTGTAGATTACTTACCCTGGCTCTCTCCATATTTTAATTGACTCTTCAATGTCTGGAAAAACTTTTAAAAATTGTTTTAACATTAAAAATTTCTTTAAAAATGCAAAAAAATTATTACTTACCTCGTTTTGTTTTAATTACAACAAAGTTAATGAATATAGCAGCTAACTGGCAGAGTCATTAGAGTGCTGATGGTTAGAATGCCTTGTATTTATCCTGACAGTCACCACTCCCAAGTTCAAATCCTGCCGAGATCAACTTTGTCTTTCTAATCTAAGACAGTGGATTGATGGAACTGTTGGAACATTAGACTGGACAACTTGTGGTATTTCTTCCAGGACATTACATTCTGAGTTCAAATCCTCCCATGACATTACTTGGATGGCAGACTTAATCAAAATCCATCATCCAGTTTAATACTACCATTTTGTAGCTTGGGTGCTTTTAGTGGAGTTGACTCCATTGACATGTCTCCAGTTGAGGATACCTTCCTAACTAGTCTTGAAGGCCCTGTAAAAGGTTACTGTCTTTCCTCCTGACTAAAAGTTAAAATAAAATGACAAAATATGTTAAAAAAAAAAAAAAAAAAAAATTCTCAAGATGCTAAGAATGAATTTTTAAAAAATCGTTATATTATATTTTTGAAAAATCCATGGTACACCTAAATACCCTTTGCTGCTCACACTTTGTAAATCACTGGTTTAGAGATTGAGTCAGTGAGAATTAAGTAATTTAACCTTTTAGCATTTAAACTGGCCATATCTGACCAGAATGTTCCACCTGTTCTATGCTCGAACTAATCAGACCTGGCCTCTCACACTTTATAATGCCATAACAATCACATCATGAAAATCTTGAAGCTATGAAATAATGCATGATTAATTCAAAACAAAATGAACAAATAAGCATTACATTTCACAGAGTAACCTGAATGCTAAAGGGTGAAGCCATGGATAGAATGGAATGACAGTGACAGAATATGAACTGCTAGCTTCTCTGTTGATTTTTCTGTCATCCTATTAACTTCAACATCTGCACTATTAAGTTTTTATTTTTCTTGTGTAATTCAATGATAACACCCTGCAGAATATTGTTGCTTTGCATTGTACTAAAGTATGTTGTTATCTATTTTCAGACTCCCAGTCAAAAACCTAAAGTTAACATTCCAGAAACGCCCACACCAGATGTAAGACTTTGATCTTCTTCTTCTCTTCCTGCTTGCACTTGTGAATTTTATTTTTAACATTTGATTCTGAAAACTGAGCACTTTCAAATGTTTATATTTTACACATAGAGCAATGATATTTGAGCTTTCTTGAATTTTCAGTTGGTCTTGGTAAATTCCAGTGCTTTTAAAACTAATGTCAAGGCCAACATGTATAAAATCCAGTTGCAGTCTCACACTGGTTGCTGTATCATTTGGTGGTAAGGATGAAGTGTATAAAATATATAATTTTATTTACACATTTCTACTAGAAACATGTCCGTGTCTAGGAAAAGGATGTACAGAATATACATATTGATGTTTTTAAAAAAATAAACCATGATGTATTTTCTATGTAAACTAGCAGAATCATTAGAACTTTGGAAAAAATTACTTTGTGGCTCTTTATGTTCTAAGTTCAAATCCTGTTGACTTCCAGTTTGCTTTTCATTCTTTTGGGGTCAATAAAATAAAGTACCAGTCAAGCACTGGGATCAATAGTATCATCTAATTTCCACTCAAAATTTCCGGCTTTATGCCTAACTTAGAAACCTGGCAGAATTATTAGCGCACTGGATGAAATCATCATCATCATCATCGTTTAACGTCCACTTTCCATGCTAGCATGGGTTGGACGATTTGATTGAGGACTGGTGAACCAGATGGCTACACCAGGCTCCAATCTGATTTGGCAGAGTTTCTACAGCTGGATGCCCTTCCTAATGCCAACCACTCCGAGAGTGTAGTGGGTGCTTTTATGTGCCACCAGCACGAAGGCCAGTCAGGTGGTACTGGCAATGGCCACACTCAAAATGGTGTATTTTACGTGCCACCCGCACAGGAGCCAGTCCAGCGGCACTGGCATGATCTCACTCGAATGTCTTTACATGTGCTACCGGCACAAGTGCCAGGAAGGCGACGCTGGGCACAGGTGCCCACCCGTCGCTACGTTCTGAGTTGAACTTTCGCCGAGGTTAACTTTACCTTTCATCCTTTTGTGGTCAATAAAATAAGTACTATTGAAACACTGGGGTCGATGTAATCGCTGCCCTTGTGGCAAAGTTTGAAACTATTATTACTATTATTATCATAAGCTGAAACTTATTGAATTACAGCATTAAGTTATGAAGTTTGAACTTATGATTCAAGAAAATTTCCCTTCTTGTAAATCATATGTACATTCTACTTTATGTATTAAACCTATGCTTTCTTGTATCATTATCATTTAGTACTCACTTTTCCATTCTTGCAAGGGTCAGACGGTGTTTGAGGCAGATTTTCTGTGGCAGGATGCCTTTCCTATTGCCAACCCTCACCTGTTTCCAAATAAGGTAGTGTTTCTGCATGGCCTGACATGTTATCACAGAATATTGGAAGTAAATGACACTGCTTGCGAGACAGTGGCACTCATTTACAACTATCACACAATGTCAAAACAAGGAGTCAAACACTCACATGCGCAGGTATATATCGAGGTAGTGAAATATGATCTTCAGTTGAGTCTCATAGAGGCAATGATAGGTCACTGAAACTATTGGTGATTTGCTGTGCTTGAGACGAAATGCCAAGCTAAGTGAAATTGTGGTCGTTGCCAGTGCTAGTGACACATAAAAGGCGCCCAGCACACTCTGTTTAGTGATTGGTATCAGAAAGGGCATGCAGCCACAGAAACCAGGCCAAGCAGACTGGAGCTGATGTATCTCTCTGGCTTACCAGCTTCAGTCAAACTGCCCAACCCATGCCAGCAAGGAAAATGGACATTGAATAATAATAATAATGATGATGGTGGTGGCGGTGGTGGCAATAGATAGATACAGATATATATATATATATATATATATATATATATATATATATATACACACATACACACACAGTGGGCTTCTTTCAGTTTCTGCTTACCAAATCCACTCACAAGGCTTTTGTTGGTGAAGACACTTGCCCAAGGTGTCATGCATTGAAACTGAACTTGGAGCCATGTGATTTGGGAGCAAGCTTCTTACCACAAGATTTCACTTCTGCCTATGATAAATAAACATCAAATCTAGCCTTGTTGGGCAAATAGAGCCTGTTGTAAAACAGGATTCCATCTGTTTTATCAAACACACCAAAGAACAGCTCAGCTTGTTTTGTCTGGTTATTGCTTGATCACCAAAAGCATCTTCATTCTTTCAGTGGTGAGAGACAGTAATTTACAAATCCTTATGACTGCTCTGAGGGATAGGCACTGATTTTACTCATTTGTATCTAACCATAGGATTTCAACTGTATTCATTATGCAAATAATATCTACTTGTAGCCTGCAGACAAGAAAACCTCATACCTCTCATATCTGAACAGAGAAGGGCCTCAACATCTTGGATCTAAAGAAATTCCAACGGTAAGAAGAAATTTTGTATGAAAGAGAAAGAGTAAGAGAGAGAGAGAGAGAGAGAGAGAGAGAGAGAGGGCGAGAGAGAGTGAAACAAAGAAAGACTAAGACAAAAAGAAATAAAGAATGAAAGAGAGAGAGCAGCTGCTGTATTTTTGTATTTGGCACTGACTAGAACTATGTTAAGATGAGGGATTTTATTTGAATGTGAAGAATCAATTTAATATTTGACTAAACTAGAGATGTTCTTTAACCCCTTTAACAAGCCAACACTAATCAAGCAGATATATTTTCCAGTTATGACTGACCATTCTGTTTTTTTAGGGTTATCTTAGACTACTTTATCTAATGTGCCCTTCATTTTGTTTCAAGATATTAGTCTCTGATTATTATGGAGATTTGGCTGTTATTTCTAGCAGGTCATGTTACTTACAAGAGGTTCTTTTAAATGTCGTTTTACATAGTTGAAACCTTTTTGTTAAAGGTCTAACAGTTTTTGTTCTTTTTTCCTGTAGTACATTCAGTATAATATAATGAACTTATTGTATACAGTACTGTGTTGTGTTTTTGATTTTGTTAGCATGTCCACGAGTGTTAGACATGAAATTCAAAAATGTGTCCAAGGTTTTTAGAAAGATGGTAGATAATCTTGTGGGTGTCTACCAAGTCAGTTGTCAGAGATTGGAGCTTTAATGTCTCCATGCTCAGGGAAGCAAAACATTCAGAGTATGGTAGATGCCTTATAGCATCTTATAGTCTGGTTGCACGTTGCTGAACCGTTTCCAGGAGATAGATATGCCGACCAAGATAGGGAATTGTTTGTTGTCTTAGTCACGGGCCTATTGGCATTGGAAGCTTGTATGAAGTAGTGACATGTCAGCACTTGTGCTTAGAAATAATAAATAAAACCTCAAATGACAAAGATAAAACAAGTTAACAACTAAAAGTCTATGTTGTCATTTGACCTGCTAGAAATAGCAGCTGGAAGTCTTCAATTTACATCCTTCTGTCTCAAAACAAACGACACGTATCTAGAATAAAAAGATGGTTACATCTAGAACACTTCAATCATATTTCTACTTGATTGTTGCTGACACAAGAGCTAGACAATACCAATAGGAATAAATAGAACTGTTAAAAATGTAATTTTTACAAAATATGAAAGGTGAAATTAATTGCTGTAAAGTGGTTGATATTAGGAAGGGTAGAAACCATGCCAAAGTTGACATTAGAGCTCAACACAGCCTTGTGATTTGCTAGATCCTGTCAAACCTCCAGCCCATACCTACATGGAAAATGAATGTTGATATGGGTTATTTCTTTCAGACAAACATTTATTGTTCAACACATTAAATGTGATGATATTTAACTTTCATTGAAAATAATCGAAATTACTTTGAATTTTATTTTTTCTCTTTTTCTGTTGTACAGGGAGCTGAGAACTGTTTGGAGGGCTTAACGTTTGTAATCACTGGAGTTTTAGACTCAATTGAAAGAGATGAGGCAAAATCTTTGATTGAGCGGTATGGTGGTAGAGTAACACTTTCACTGAGCCGCAAAACAAATTATTTGGTTGTTGGTCGAGAACCTGGTCAAACTAAAATACAAAAAGCAGGCAACTTGAAAACACCACAGATTGATGAAGATGGTTTGTTTGATCTAATCCGCAGTAAACCAGGCAAAAAATCTAAATTCCTTATCAATGCAGAAGAAACAGTGAAAAAAGTGAGTGCATATTCTTGTACACATCATTTGTTTCTAGCTCTTATAACACACTGGGAAGGTATAGTGAAGATGGCCTAGAGCAGTAGAGTTCCAAGTCAAAGGGGGCCTCAATCTTATGAACTACGTGGCAACCTCACTAGTGCTGGTGTCATGAAAAATGCATCCAGTACACTGTATAAAATGGTTGACATTAGGGCAGCCAGCCAAAGCAGACATTGGAGCATCAGGCAGTCCTCTGACCTGTTGGATTCTGTTGAACCATCCAACTAATGCCAGCACAAAAGACAAATGTTAAAAGATGGTGGCGTTAGAGGTGGAATACCATATATTTAATGGAGTCATTTCAGTTAAATAGACCTTTCTTTTTCAAATGCATAATCTAAGAAATTGTCATCCTCATTACTATACATGTATTAAGGCTACAAACTAGCAGAATCGTTAGCACACTGGATAAAATGCTTAGTGGAAGGGTATCTATCCAGCAGTAGAAAAGCATGCCAAATCAGACTGGAGTCTGGTGCAGCCTTCCAGCATGCCAGCGTGGACAATGGACGTTATATGATGATGATCGCATTTAATCTGTCTTTCGATTCTGAGTTCAAATTCCACTGAGGTTAACTTTGCCTTTCATCCTTTCGGGGGTGATAAAATAAGTACCAGTTGAGCACTGAGGTTGGTATAATTGAACACCTACCTTCTCTAAAATTCCAGGTTTTGTGTCTATAATAGAAAGAATTATTATTCTGTTGTTGTTACTTATTTATTTTTCTTATTATTTTTATCATTTATTTGTTATTCAGGAAAAGTTGGAAACAAAGAAAAATGACAAAAAAAGTAATGTTAAAAGCCCATTAAAAGCCAGTTGTGTGCCTTCTACCTCAACTTCTACCAAAGACACAAAGCCAGACACAACAAATATTCCCAAAACTCCTTCAGATACATCACTCCTTTGGGTGGACAAGTACAAACCAAACAAGTTAAAACAGATAATTGGTCAAAATGGTGACAAAAGCAATGCAAAAAAACTTTTCAAATGGATCAGTAACTGGCATGCAAACCGCGCGGCAGGAATCAAACCTCAGTCAAGTAATGTATTCAGTTTGAATTCTTAGATAATCCTTGTTCAGTGTTTGTATATATTTGTATGTCATCTAATCTCAAGCCAACCCTAATCAAGTGGACTTAAGAACAAAGTTGTTCTAGTCATGACCATACCGTTTTTTCTTTTTTTTCTATTTTTTTTTATATCAGAGACTACACTGTCCAATGCAGCATTTACCATTCAAGATGATGAGGTATGAATTAGATAATTTTTGGTTGCTGCTTCTAGCAGGTTCAAGTAACCACCAGAAATGTTAGAGCATCTGTCTAAATACCGTACAATATTTAGTTTCATAATTCTGTGTTCTGTGTTGAAACTCCACTTGACTTGGCTGTTCTTTTGTTTCTGTGAGTTCTTTAAAATAAGTACCTGTCTTGCAGTACAGTCATTTCAGTGATCTGTATCCATCCCTTCCAAAATTGTTGCCCATGTGGAAACATTAGGCTCATAACATTTTCTGATATTTAAGTCCTGCCAGGATCGGCTTTGCCTTTTACCCTTCTGGAACTAATAAAAAGAAATTGGTGTTAGAAAGGGCATCCAGTTGTAGGAACCACTTCAAATCAGACTGGTGTCTGGTGCAGCTCCCCAGTTTGCCAGCTCTGGTCAAACTGTCCAACCCATGCCAACATGGACAATGAATATTAAATGATGATGATGAAATTACCATGATTTGTCATGTACTTGTAATTGACACAATCAATTATACCACACCTCTGCAAATTAGTGGCTTTATACCAGTATTAAATAAATCCTATAGCTTTTTGGTAAGGAAATACCTGCATATTAAGTGTAGGTATAGGCTCTATGGTCTAGAAATTTGCTTTGCTACCTTGTCTTTGTGTTTGATTCCATCATACAGTATCTTGGCAGTGTATTTTCTATCATAGCTACATCATTGGTTCATACCTTAAGATTAGAATTTGGTAGATAGAAATGATGTAGAAGATGTTTGTGTGTGCATGCATGTGCACACACACACACACACACACACACCATCATCATCATAATTTAACGTCAGCGTTCTATGCTGGTGTGAGTTGGATGGTTTAACAGGATCTGGTGGGTTCAGGGACTGTATCATGCTCCAGTGTCTGCTTGGTGTGGTTTCTACAGCTGGATGCCCTTCCTAATACCAACTACTTTACTGTGCCCTGGATGCTTTTTGTGCCACCACTACTGAGGTTGTCATGTAGCTTTCAAGACTATCAACCTCAGGATCTGAGTAGGTTCTTGTAGAGGAGCCACATGGTTACTCATATTTAGTAGGAGAGGCAGAGATGATGAGAAGGAGCTGCAAAGAAATAGTGGCAATGAGATGCCCAGATGGCCCTTCATGGTACAAGGTGAGTAGAAGTGGGTAGGTGGTTTGCTAGATTGCATGAGGAACAGACTGCAACTGTAATAATTGGGCTGGGTTGACAGGTGGATGATCAATGAGTCATAAGTTGAAGATAGAGGAATGCAGAAGAGAACAACAGGACAGTAATGATGATAGAGTTGGTAGGGGACAGACTAGAGACAAAGATGACATGGTTGGCAGTGTCATGCATAATGAGAGATAACTTGGTTCAGTGGGTGGGGGAAATGAATCACAGTAATGTATAACTCCTATAACTCAGTTAGTCATTGAGAAGGGTGGGTATTTTTGAAAATCTCATATTGCCTCACATCCCAGTCCTTGTCCCCTCTATGAAACTCAGGGACTTGAGCTCAGCTGTCACCACTTCTCATGTTTTCCTGGATCTCCCTCTTCTACAACTTCCAACCATATAAAGTGTTTGGCATGCCATATGAGATTTACTTTGTTCAAACTTCTTAGGGCAATTATTGCACCCATGACAAAGTAGCTCACTGACCTTTAGGCAGTTATTGTGACCATGGTCAAGCTATTTACCATATTATTTTATGAGTATTTCAGTACCATAATCTCAGAATCACTAGTTCAAGAGAATCTATATTACATTCTAAAATGTATACACACATTTCAGCATTGTTTTTCTTTTAGCAATTCTATGTTCCTTGTCACTTGTATAATTTGTTTGTTTAGATCGATTCTATGGTGGAAATGATAATGGTGCAGGTTCAAAGGCAGCACTTCTCTCTGGTCCACCTGGCATTGGCAAGACAACAACTGCTCATGTTGTCTGTAAGGTAAAAAAATTAATATTTTTTTCTTTCTGCTTTATTTTAAAAAATTATTTTCAGTAAGGAGGCGCAGGAGTGGCTATGTGGTAAGTAGCTTGCTTACCAACCACATGGTTCCGGGTTCAGTTCCACTGCATGGCACGTTGGGCAAGTGTCTTCTACTATAGCCTCAGGCTGACCAAAGCCTTGTGAGTGGATTTGGTAGACGGAAACTGAAAGAAGCCTGTCGTATGTATGTGTGTGTATATGTTTGTGTGTCTGTGTTTGTCCCCCCAGCATCACTTGACAACTGATGGTGGCATGTTTACGTCCCCGTAACATAGCAGTTCGGCAAAAGAGATCAATAGAATAAGTACTAGGCTTACAAAGAATAAGTTCTGAGGTCGATTTGCTTGACTAAAGGCGGTGCTCCAGCATGGCCACAGTCAAATGACTAAAACAAGTAAAAG
>NC_068983.1:143673121-143674522 GCF_001194135.2 Octopus bimaculoides | reverse complement strand
AAGAGATCAATAGAATAAGTACTAGGCTTACAAAGAATAAGTTCTGAGGTCGATTTGCTTGACTAAAGGCGGTGCTCCAGCATGGCCACAGTCAAATGACTAAAACAAGTAAAAGAGTAAAGAGTAAGTTCCATTTTTGTAATGTAGAAGACCTGTTTTGTGGACGATAAGAAAATTTTATTATTTTGTTGCCGTTTGTATCATCACAAATATTATCACTAATCTGCAATATGGAAGTCTATATGATCTCTAGAGCTGTTAGAAATGTCTTATCTTCCTTGAATCACTCCCTACTGTCTTAAAAAAAAATTTGGATTATTATGGCTGAAACATCTTTGATCATACATCTGTTCAATGAAGGCTGACCTGGGTCTAAACAATATTACTAAATGTTCATCACCACTATTTTGATCGTTATGTTAATCCTGGATTTTTCAATGCATCCTCATTCAGTCATTTCTTTTATGTTTGTTTTTCTATGTTTGCAAGAGATCTCTTATGGTTTAGAAGGCACAAAATGACCAGGTGATTTGTTGACAAGAGAACTGATAACATCACCAGAGTGAATGCAGCTGTAAACAAATATAGATACACATGTATACACACACATACACACACACACTTATGGCAGTCTCCTTTCAGTTTCTCTCTCCCAAAATCTGTTTGCATAGCTTTGGACAGCCCAGTGCTATAGTAGAATACACCTGCTCAAGGTGTTACACAGTGGGACTGAACCTGAAGACATACCTGTACCTGACCCATCTTAGTACAAATGAGACTTGACTTTACCCATCCTTCACATATACACCAAGTCAAGTCAATTCTCTTTGTTAATATTGTTAACTCTGACGCCTATCAAATCAGTGATGTTAATTTTCTTTCTTTTTTTTTAACTTAATTTTTGTAGGAAGCTGGTTTTTCACTTGTTGAAATGAATGCATCAGACACACGGAATAAATCTTCTCTCAGTCAAGAACTATCAACTTTACTGAAGAATACATCCTTAGTTGATTATTGTGGTAAATATGTACTTTTTGCTTATGTATATGTGTGTGTGTGTATATATATATGTGTGCGTGTGTGTGTGTATAATATATATGTGTATGTATATAATATATATATATATATTTGTGTGTATATAATATATATATATGTGTGTGTGTGTATATAATATATATATATATATATACATGGGCGCAGGAGTGGCTGTGTGGTAAGTAGCTTGCTTACTAACCACATAGTTCTGGGTTCAGTCCTACTGCGTAGTACCTTGGGCAAGTGTCTTCTATAGCCTCAGGCCAACCAAAGCTTTGTGAGTGGATTTGGTAGATGGAAACTGAAAGAAGCCCGTCGTATATATGTATGTATGTATGTATGTATGTATGTGTGTTTGTGTGTTTG
>NC_068983.1:143667850-143672021 GCF_001194135.2 Octopus bimaculoides | reverse complement strand
CGTGGTCGTTTTCGTGCGGGTGACACGTAAAAGCACCCACTACACTCTCTGAGTGGTTGGCGTTAGGAAGGGCATCCAGCTGTAGAAACTCTGCCAAATTAGATTGGAGCCTGGTGTAGCCATCCGGTTGCACCGGTCCTCAGTCAAATCGTCCAATCCATGCTAGCATGGAAAGCGGACGTTTAATGATGATGATGATAATGATGATATATATATATATATGTATATATATCAGGCTGAGTAAAATGTAAGCAATGTTTTGAAACATGAAATTCATCACAATATATTTCAACAATGTGGAAATTTTATTCATCAAAGTAAGTTCCATTACAATCAATACATTTTTGCCAACGAGTTACATCATCATCATCATCGTTTAACATCCGTTTTCCATGCTAGCAATGCTTGGACGGTTTGACTGGGGTCTGGGAAGCCAGGCTCCAGTCTGATCTGGCAGTGTTTCTACAGCTGGATGCCCTTCCTAACGCCAATCACTCTGTGAGTGTAGTGGGTGCTTCTTACGTGCCACCAGCACGGAAGCAAGTCAAGTTGGTGCTGGCACGGGTTGGGAAACAAACCTCTTCATCACACAGCCATGGAATAATTATCATTAATGTGGTTTTCTGTTATATGTTAGTAATGATTATCATTACTTTTATTATTATCATTAACAGGAACTGAGAGTTCATCTTCAAATGGCTTTAAACATTGTGTAATAATGGATGAAGTTGATGGAATGGCCGGTAATGAAGATCGTGGAGGCATTGCGGTAACTACCATTCTTTAAATTTTTCCAAATATGAACATCACTGTTGTTTTTTCCACTCCAAGTCAACTTTAATCAAGCAAATCTATGGTCAAAAACATTCCATTTATGATTACATTGTTTTTGCTTTTATCTATATAAAACCATACTGTTTAATGCATCTTTCTATTTCTTAGATGGCAGGGTGGAATTTGAGGGTGATTTGGCTGTTATTTCTAGCAGATTGAATGGCCATACTCATAACTTACTCATAACTTCTAACAGTGCATAAAACTTGAATAGGGTTGAACTATCTTAAACTCACCTATTCTGCAAAAACTTCAATGTTGTTATAGGACTTACAACCATCACATCAGCAGCACCACTGCTGTTGGCTTGAAATATTTTCTTTTGTTTTTGTTTTATAAAGAAAGGCTGGATAGAAGATGAATTTTCATCTTCATTGTCATATTTCTCTTTTAACTGGCATGGTTTGTTTGATAGTGTTTCATCATTTGTTGCAATCCATTGTCATCTGATATACACAGCAGCAGAGAAAATCACATTTGCTGTTATGTGCAGCATGGAATGGCTGCATCTTATGCTAAGGTGTCTGCCAAGTTTAAGAGCCCCTTTCACTCTGTATTTGTCTTCAAGGTCAAACATAAATACCAGTCAACACTAGGGTAATGTTAACTGTGCAAGATCTTCCTCCTGCCAAAATTTATGGGTTTATACTAAATTATAATTGAATTTACCTATGAAGACCTTAAATACTTCACATCATTTTTCTAAGTTTGGATTGTTCCTGCAACTTTTAAAGATTTTGCTATGAGATTTAAGCTGTCATCAAGAAATAAATAACTTTAAAAAATGAAATCTGTTTCACTATTAATACTGCTTGTAAACAACATATTTCTGGAGATTTTGGAGCATCAATTTACAAATATTCAGTAGATTTGGTTGATGTTTAGGTAATGTTCTAGCATGTCCCTAGACATGATGACTAAAATAATGAACTAAAAGAAGTCATTGATGATGTTGATGTTGTTTAGTACCAGTTGATCTTAATCTAGATCTATGATCAGGTGTTCCACTCCATATTGTTTTCAGGGTTAATGTACCTAGGACTACATTATCCAATGTATCTTTCTTTTCAAAAGTGTGAATTGAAGATTTAGCTACTATTACTAGCAAATCAAGTTAGTTTTCTTCATTGGCTTATGATATTCATTAACTTCAGGTGTGCTCAGATCAAATAAACCTTAATTCCATCTTTTTATTAGACATGGTATATCTTAGGACTAAATTATCCAATGTCCTGTTTCTTTTTTCTCTTAGGTGATAGTGCGATTTGAGGAAGATTTGGCTGTTATTTCTAGTAGTTTGCACAATTATGTAGAGGTACATTCATTTGCATAAAACAGTGATGTTTAACCCTAGGATGTGCCTTATTGGTCAGACTTAAGACCGAAGGTTTTCTACTTATTACTACATCTTTCTTTAGAATAGTTTATCAAAGACTATATTATTCAATGATGTTTTTTTTTTAAGGTGTTAAGTTGTGATTTGAGGGAAATTTGGTTACTGTTTATAGTGAATGATTGATCACGTTGAGAGTTTCTTGCTGTTCATTGTTCAAAAAACTAGGGAAAATATTACTTTGTTCAGAAATAGGTGAAGGTTGGTAACAGGAAGATTATCCAACTGTAGAAATCTGCTTCAACAAGTTTCTTCTGATAAGCATGGAACAGTGGATGTTAAACTGATGATGATGATGATGATGTTCATGAGAGATCAGTAATTATATGGATTACTTTTTTTTTCCCAGGAATTAATCCAATTAGTGAAAACTACCAAAATACCAATTATATGTATATGTAATGATAGACAACACCAGAAAATCCGTTCCCTCGCAAATTACTGTTTTGATTTGAGATTCCAGCGTCCACATATGGCACAAATAAAGGTAAGATAATTGTTTACTTTTTATTTAAATGACTTTCATTGACCCAGGAAGACATGGGACAAGGTGGTGAAGCATGATCTTCAAATGTTGGGTTTCGCAGAGGTAATGACATATGATCAAGACCTTTGGTGATTCACTGTGCTTGAGAAGACGCATCAACCAAATGAAATCGTAATTGTGGCCAGTGCTGGTGACACGTAAACGGCACTGGTGCCAGTGACATGTAAGAGCCACTCACTATGCTCTTGGAGTGGTTGGTTTGAGGAAGGACATCCAACTGTAGAAATCAAACCAAATCAGACTGGAGCCTAGTGCAGCTCTCTGGCTTACCAGTTCCAGTCAAACCGTCAAACCCATGCCAGCATGGAAAATAGATGCTAAATGATAATGATGATGATGATGATGATGTTATATATATATACCACAAAGATGATGGTGAGCGAGATGGAAGGAGAAATGTTAATGAGTAAGGTGGATCCATGTGTATGTGGGAGGAGGGTAATGGCTAATGCGGTGTTGTGTATGAAGTGTGAGAACTGGATTCATGGTAGATGTATGAAAATGAAGAAGGCGACCCAAAGACTGGCCAGAGAGTTTGTTTGTGGAAGATGTGAGAAAGGAGCTGGAGGGCTGGCAGAACCAGTGGAAACACTATGTGACTAGGTGGAAACGGTGAGGTTTTGTTATTTGAGAGATAGGGTGGATGTAGCAACTGTGACTGAGTGAAGTTCAGGGAATGTGGGGTGTTGTTATACGGGAAAAGGTTCTCATTGAAGATGAAAGGAAGGGTCATAGGAGTTGCGTGAGAGCTGCAATGCTGTATGGGAGTGAAACATGGTGTCTGAGGGAGAGAGAGGTGGCAATTTTGAGAAGGATTAAGAGAGCATGGTGAGAGAAATGGGTGGAGTGAAGTTGTTTGATAAGGGGAGGACTGAGGATTTGATGGGGATGCTGGGGTTGGAGGAATCAGTGGAACGGTTTGCAAGGCCGAATGGAGTGCGGTGGTATGGGCATGTGTTGAGGAGCATTTTTTGAGGGGACAGGTGGAGGAGGAGATTGGGAGGGTTGGCTTGAGAAGGAAGGATGCCCAAACAGGGCGAGATGGTGTGAGGGCGGTTGCTATGGCATTGAGGTAGATCCGGCCACCCCAGTTAACGGGGGTGGCCAGATCTACTGGATGATGACAATGACAAAGTAAGACACAAATGAGTGTGAAGTTAAGTTTTTACATTACTGACTACACGGTTTTAGTTGATTCTTATGACAGCCATTGCATTCATGTTTCTAAGTAAAATGCCTGGCTCTGCTCATTTCCATTTGATTGACTGACAATAGCTAAGTTCCACTCTTATTTTAAGGTGGAATAGTTTATAATAGGAAAAATGTCTAGCTGAAAAAAATAAATTGATTACTTGGAAAGCATCTTTTCAAATACAGCAAGCATGGAAAATGCTGTT
>NC_068983.1:143638619-143666863 GCF_001194135.2 Octopus bimaculoides | reverse complement strand
CCGTTTTCATGCGGGTGACACGTAAAAGCACCCACTACACTCTCTGAGTGGTTGGCGTTAGGAAGGGCATCCAGCTGTAGAAACTCTGCCAAATTAGATTGGAGCCTGGTGTTGCCATCCGGTTTCACCAGTCCTCAGTCAAATCGTCCAACCCATGCTAGCATGGAAAGCGGACGTTAAACGATGATGATGATGATATATATATATATGTGTGTGTGTATGTATGTATATATATATATATATGTATGTGGAAAAATTATTTAGTAGCAGAACACTTACCAAAATCAGTAGAAAATCCTATTTCCTTTTTAATATTGGTGTTAATGAGTACATCCTTTTTAAATAAATACATTGACATATCTAACACCCATTAAGTAGTACTGTAGCTAATAAGGGTTATTTGAAACATGGTTATTATTAGTTGAAAACTATACCCATTAAGTAAAATGGATGCTAAAGGGTTAAGTATGCACCACTTTAAGGTGTGTGTGTGTGTGTAATAATAATAATAATAATAATAATAATTTTTTTCAATTTAATAGTCTGCCATGATGACTATTGCATACAAAGAAGGCCTGCACATTAACCCAGGTGCTTTAAACGAGATAATTTCAGCTTCTAATCATGATATTCGACAGGTAAGTTAAAAGCTTTATTTGTGTTTTAAAATTGTTTTTCTTTCTTTTGATTCATTCCCCCCTTATATTTATTTTTTATTTTGTTCTGATTACTTCTACTATTGAATTTATTTTGAACAGGTCATCCACAATTTGTTCATGTGGAGTTCATCTAATAAAAATATATCATATGAAGATGCCAAAAGCAATGCAGAAATGGCTAAGAAGGATATAAAACTTGTAAGTATGACTTTTTGTAGTTTCTTTTATTTTTTTTATTGTAAATATAGATTATTGAACTGTGTAAAAAGTTCATGGCTCTTTGATCATCCACCCTTCAACCTACCCATTTTGGCAGTCTTCCTCTCCTTCCCATACACTCTTGCAAATCGCTCAGTTACCCACCCACTACTACTCACCTTGTGCCTTGAGGGGCTGCCTGGACACCTTGTGCTATTATCTATCTCTTAAACCTCATACTGATCATTTTCTCTTTTTCTCTCTCCTCTTCCTCTACTAGATGTGCCCATACTGATCCTCTACAAGAACCTACTCTCCCCCATCCTCCACCTCATAGTCTCACCTCCTTACCACCTAACATGAAACTGTCCCCACCACACATGCACACACACACATGCACACACACCTAACCCAGGGTTTGTACTCCTGTGAGCTGCATGGCAATCTCAAAAGTGCTGGTGGCATGGAAAAGTCCCCAGTACATGCTGTAAAGTGGTTAGTATTATGAAGGGCATCCAGCTCTAGAAACCAAGCCATTGGAGCACAATGCAGTCCTTAGACTCATTGGATCCTGTCAAACCATCCAACCCATGCCAGCATGGAGCATGGACATTACATGATGATGATTATGATTTGTGTTTCATTTATAACAATTTATTTAATGTCCTGTAAGTCATTGGGTGCAAGTGAAAATTTTGTCATGAGGTTAAGTAAGCCTATAAGCATAAATGTTTCATATGTGAACATCCTATTTTATTTTCCCAAACATAATGTTGGTAGGTCTACATTATCCAATGTTGATTTCCTTTTGAAGAATATACTCTTTCAGTGATTTTAAACAGCTCTTAACATCCGGTTGAATTTGAACTTAGCTTTACATGGTAATGAAATATTCATGTATTAAAGAGTGACTGTAACTGTGTACAATAGAGAATTTTATATTTCTCCATAGTAAATGAACTGGACCATTGAGAATTTATGCTCTACCACTTTAGCCACCACCACCATTTATATTGTATTGAACTATTGTTATATAATATTTGACCATTTTGTTATTGATATATTTAATCTGTTCATGTTAGAAAATACTAAATTTATCAGTGCCTCTTTCAGAGAGAAGTTGTATGTTCTTAGTTAAAAAAGTATATATTTTGATCTAAGTCAGTAAAAAATCATCTTGTCCCCTACCCCCAACCTCCCCAAAGAGTCAAATATCTGTGAAGGATAGCAACAGTATTTTACTTCAGTGAGTTGTTTTTAACCTTTGTCATTCCTGGTCAAGTATAAGCATAAATGTTTCATTTGTGAACATCCTATTTTATTTTCCCAAACATAATGTCAGTAGGTCTACATTATCCAATGTTGATTTCCTTTTGAAGATGTGGCTGCTATTTCAAGCAGGTCAAGCAACCATGTAGAGGCACCCTTGTTGGCTTGTTCTCTGAATATTTTAGATGTTTCTGAAAATTATCTTTTTTCTAGAATCCTTTTGATGTGTGTCGGCAAGTCTTTGCTGGTGGTGAAAAGAAAATGTCCTTTATAGACAAGTCAGATTTATTTTTCCATAATTATCAACTAGCACCTTTATTTGTGCAAGAAAACTATGCATCTGTTGAGCCATTTGCAGGAAGGTAAGATCATGTGAAATAATTTATTTATTATCTTTTTAATAAAGAGATTAAACTGAACTGTATAGAAAAAAATTTGATAGTCAAACTCAAAATCCAATTAGAGTAGTAGGTTAGTATAAATGTATTCAGAAAGCTTGAGTGACTTAACAGAATGGCATTTAGTGATGGCTTAGTGGAGACCATCCATTTTGTTCAGCATGCTAATGATTCGTCCAGCTTACTACTACTACTACTACTACTTATAATAATAATAATTTCAAACATAAGTACAAGAATACAAGTTTGGCTGTAGAGAGCCAGTTTCATTAAATTGACCCCAGTATTTGAAAGATACTTGATTCCATTGGCCCAGTAAGGATGAAAGGCAAAGTTGGCATCAGCAGGATTTGAACTCAGAACATAAAAATCTGGAACAAATGCAACAAGACATTTTGTTCAACACTCTAATTATCCTTTCTACTGTAGGCACAAGGCCTGAAATTTTGGAAGATGGGGATAGTTGATTACATTGACCCAGTACTCAACTGGTACTTATTTCATCGACCCCAATAGGATGAAAGGCAAAATTGACATTGGTGGAATTTCAACTCAGAGTGTAAGAATAATAATTATAATAAAAAGAAGAATGATAATAATGGTTTCAAATTTTAGGCAGAAGACCAGAAATTTTAGTGGGTGGGTGTTAGTTGATTACATTAACCCCAATCAACCAAGTAAAGACAGGTTGACCTCAACTTAATAATTGTACTTATAATCAATATTATCATTTCTTTTAATAATAGTGAATTGCATATAATGATGGCATGTATTTTAAACTATCAGTGTATATCCTTTTTAAGTATCATACCACTGAACCTTTAGACATATAACATTTTTCTTGAATATTTATTAACAATAAAATGTATATGAAACTGTGTTTTAAGTGGGCTGACTCTTGATACATCAAAGCATAAAAATGCTTACAGATTTCTTTTATTTTTGTTGTTATAGAGGAAACACAGCGAAACATTTGTCTCTGTTAGCACATGCAGCCAACAGTATCTGTGATGGAGATATTGTTGAAAAGCTCATAGGCCAAAGACAGAGCTGGACTCTACTTCCGGTAGAGGTAAGTACAGGATATTCCCTCTTATTACTTATTATAATATTACTTATTATTATTACTTATTATGATATTCCCTCTTATTACTTACTACTTCTTTTGGAATAAATAATTCTGGTTTGTAGCATTTAATTCTACTCTTTCTCTCACTTTTTTTTCATTATGTTAGTATTTTGTTCACCTTCCCTACCACCATGCTCCTCTAACAATACTACTATTAGCTACATTAACACCAACTCAATCTCCTCTCCTGCTACTATTTCTCCCACTACTGTTTCTCCATCCTAACACTGTTTCCTTTTTACGCCACCACCATCATCTCTTCTTCCTTTAACACTACAGATATTTCCTCTACTCCTGTTCATTCATTAGTAAAATCACCACAACCACCATTAATGTTATCCTAACATATTTTTCAGCACTTCACAATGTCTGTCTTCTCACTATTATTGTTAATCACTTTGCCATTCCTCACTTAGAATGTGAGCACACAGTATGGTTCTCAGTGAAGCAAAGGCCTGGTGTATCTGGCACTGGATCTGTGGATTATATCTATTCATTGAACCAACAACCTATGTGCCATAAGATTTGCTCAGTCAGGGCTAACTTAAGCTACAATATGCCAGCTGAAACGAGACAAATTTAATGAGTGGTATAACGTTGGTCTCTTGCAGATCTTGAGACTGGTACATATAGTATCTTTGATTTGTAGATTTATCCATCATAAATATTCAGTTTCTAAAGTAGTGTTATCTAAAACCAACTAATGTAACCATAAAACATTAAAAAAATATGCTGCAGAATGACCTTTGAGAAAGGAACTGAGCTAGGGAAGGTTACAGTTGATTATATTGACCCCAGTGATGTAGCATTAATGTGATGTTTGAATTTCTGCAATTGTTTATTTTTGTCTGTGTTATATGCCTATATATATGTGTGTGTATGTATAAGTTTATATATTTTTACTTGCAGGCTGTATACGCTAGTGTTTTGCCCGGTGAATATATGAGAGGCAGTGTTAACTATATGGTGTCTTTCCCAAGTTGGCTTGGGAAATTCTCATCTCAGAACAAAAATCAACGTATCTTACAGGAACTTGGAGGTCATATGAAACTAAAGTGAGTAAAAGAATATTCAATAATATCTAAATTTAAAAAAATATATTTAATGTAGCAGAAACACTACCAAGAACTTTTCCAGACTCGTAAGAATATTGCTTAGTTGATGTTTATAAAGAACATATTGAAGTCAATGTTTCTTTTGTCCTACATAGTCCATCTTAGTTGGCCTCAAGGGGAATAAAACATTTAAGGAAGCTTTTCCTTGATTTTATGTGACCCTGGACTGGCGTTTGGTTAAATATAGGGTGCTCTTCATCACTTTACTGCCAGTGACACTCTTTCACACATGTTGCTATGCCTTCTATTATATTACTCTTGATCATATGGTTCCAGATTGAGTCTTGCTGTATGGCACCTTGACCAAGTATTTTCTTCTATAGCCCTGGGTCAACCAGCACATTGTGAGTGAATTTGGTAGATGGAAACTGAAAGAAGCTTGTGTGTGTGTGTGTGTGTGTGTGATTGTGCTTGTTTCCCAACACCACTTAACAACCAATGTTGGTTTTCCCAGTGTGACCTCAGTCCAATGACTGAAATAAGTAAAATATATGTGTGTATGTATGTTTATAAGTTTGTGTATTTGTATACATTTGCACTTTACGTAAGTCATGAGCTGTAGTTCATGACTTATGTAAAGTGCAAATGTATACAAATACACAATTGTGTCATTGTCACTTCTGTCAGCAAATCATTTATTCATTTCATGCCATCAAAGTTATGTGAAATAAGAGATTATGGCAGGAAAGGTATCTGGCTGTAAAACAATGCCTTGATGATATATACATCTAAACATGCAAGCATGGAAAAATGAATAAAAGAGTCTCTGTCTCACAGCCTGCATAATTCACCTAATATTTTACCTTTTCTTCCATTCAGTATTTCAGCAGACCTAAGAGGTCTCAACCTGGATTATCTACCATGTCTTCAGCAACACCTTGTGAAACCTCTACAAGAGCAACAAAAGGAGGGTGTACCTGAAGTCATTGCATTGATGGACAAATATGATTTACTTAGGGAAGACTATGACAATATAATGGACATTAACAAGTGGCCTAATTCTAAGGATTACACCAAAAGCCTCACTACTGCTGTAAGTATTCTTGCCTT
Source organism: Octopus bimaculoides (assembly GCF_001194135.2). NCBI lineage: Eukaryota > Metazoa > Mollusca > Cephalopoda > Octopoda > Octopodidae > Octopus > Octopus bimaculoides. The sequence continues at coordinate 143,661,045 of NC_068983.1, read as the reverse complement.
ATCATTATTATTGTTATTATTGTTGTTAAACATTTGCACAAGCTTAATGGAGCTGACCTAAGATCAAGGACACACTAGCCATGACCATTTTCCATTTTTTGTGGCAAAGTGTGCTTCTGACCTGTTTAGCTAATATGTATCTTTAAGTTGGTTGGGAATGACTTGACTGCTGTTTCTTGCTGGTTGTGTGGTTTTGCAGAAGCTCACTAGGTGGCTTTTCCTTGTTGTTGGTAGTGGTGATAATAGTGGGTGGGGTGTCAGTTCATATGTGATTATAAACATTAGTTTGTGTGTGTGTGTGTGTGTTCAGTAAATGCTAAAATGAAGTAAATAATGTAAAAGAGAGAACATCTTTTTATATGAGAGAAAGAAAGATACAGAGCAAGAGAAGGTGGTTAACTTTTGATAATGTTTATATTGAGTAATATGAGATTTTGATGGACTTAGTCTTGCTAACAAAGTTAGCTATCAAGCATAGAAAGGCTTAATTTAAAATTCTAAGTCTACATCTTTGGTTTATGGAAGTATGCATTTGTTTGTGAATATATTGGCAGGGAGATAATTAAATATCTGAAATATTTAATTTATATTTGTGTTGATGAGAAAATTTGTTGTATGCACAGGCACTGGCATAGATGTGTGGATAAGAAGCTTGCTTTTTTAACCATTTAGTTTTGGGTTCACTGCCACTTTGAGGCACCTTGGGCAAGTGTCTTCTACTCCAGATCCAAGCTAATCAAAACTTTGTGAGTGGATTTGGTTGATAGAAACTAGAAGAAGCCCATTGTGTCTTTTGTGTGTGTGTATGTATGCTTGTGTGTCCCCTGGTCTTGACATCATGGGATAGTTGTCAACAAGTAAACAGCCCACCACTAGTTGTCAAGTGGTGGTCAGAAGACACACATACACAATGGGATTCTTTCAGTTTCTGCCTACCAAATCCACTCACAAGGCTTTAGTCATGCAAGCAAGGTTGTTCATTTCCAGTCTTCTACATAAAACCTGCCTGGCCATGGGAAATATTACCTTGCCTGGAAACAGGTGAGAGTTGGCAACAGGAAGGGCATCCAGCTATAGAAAATCTGCCTCAACAAATTCCATCTGACCCATGCAAGCACAGAAAAGAGGACTTTAAATGATGATGATGAAAATGCATATCACTCGACATGGTTCAGCTACTAGAGTGTAGGTTCAAACCTAAAATGTCATTTATGTCATTATTATTATCACTTTAACCAAAGCTCTTTCACTCCCTTTTTGTTCCAAAGTAAATCAGTATTCAGTGATTATTTTTCTGTGGGCTGAAGGTATACCAGGAGCCATAATCTATTGAAGGCTTCCCGTTATTCTTGTCAGTTAGTCATTGTAGTGGCAATGTTTGTCTTGCACAGATATATCGTTTAACGTCCGCTTTCCATGCTAGCATGGGTTGGACGATTTGACTGAGGACTGGTGAAACCGGATGGCTACACCAGGCTCCAATCTGACTTGGCAGAGTTTCTACAGCTGGATGCCTTTCCTAACGCCAACCACTCTGAGAGTGTAGTGGGTGCTTTTACGTGCCACCTGCACGAGGCCATGTTTTTAACAGGTGCAGGCGTGGCTGTGTAGTAAGAAGTTTACTTCCCAACAAACATGGTTCTGTGTTCAGTCCCACTGCATGGGCAAATGTCTTCTACTATTGCCTTGGGCCAACCAAAGCCTTGTGAGTGGATTTGGTGGACAGAAAGTGAAAGAATCCCATCATGTGTGTGTGTGTCTTCTGACCACCACTTGACAACCAGTGGTGGGCCATTTACTTTCCTGTAATTTAGCAGTTTGACAAAAGCGACTAACAGAATAAGTACTAAGCTTAACAAAAATAAGCACTGGGGTTGATTTGTTTGGCTAAAATTGTTCAAAGTGATGCCCCAGCATGGTCACAGTCAACTGACTGAAACAAGTAAAAGATAAAAAATAAAAGATAGCAAGTCTCTGAAGAAATTTTATCTCTGGCAATGAAAATATTGCTACAGACTGTTTATGAATGGACTGAAAAATTCAGTAATTGTTGCTCAGTTGTCCTGTGTCAAAAACAAACAAATGTCTTGATCATGGCATGTATTGATGACAACACTGAGTCTATGATCTGGTGCTGTCTAATAAAATCTTTATAACAGACTTGGTTTTAGTAAAGCTTTGTGCAGAAGTTTATCCCAAGGCATCTCACAGAATTGCATAAACAAAAACATTTTGAAATCATATTTTTATAAAAATGTATGTGTAGACACACATGTATGGCTATGTGGTTGCAAAGTTTATTTTCCAACCATATGCTTTTATGTTCAGTCTCACTACAGGGCGCCTTGGACATGTGTCTTCTACAGTTGCCTTATGAGTGAATTTGGAAGACAAAACAAAGATGCTTGTCGTATGTGTATGCATGTATGTTTGTGTGTTTGCTTACATTTGTGCTTCTCTGAAAATTGTTCAGTTACAAGTGGTGGCATTACTGTCATTTACTCTGTCAGCAGATCATCCACTGGCTTGATACCTTGATAGATCCATTACTTAAAAAGGAGGTGGTGGTTAGCAACAGGAAGAGCCTTTGATTATAAAACAATGCCTCTATAATATATTCATCGGATGTACAAACAATGTGTAAGTGTCTGTGTGCATGTATACATATGAATATGTGTGTATACATATAATATATATGCATACATTGAGGTGCTGAAAAGTTCCTGGCTTTGGGTAAAAGAAAATACAGGAAGATCAGTTATTTTATCCAACATATTCTCCTCTCAGATTCACACACTTATTACAGTTTTTTTCTAAGCCCTGTAAAAGAACTTGGAAAGTCGGGCCTCCAACCAGGCCTTTCACAATACCCATTAAGCCAGCAACACCCTGATATATATATGTGTGTGTGTGTGTGTATAGAGAGAGAGAGGGTTGTATCTATCTATCTCTCTCTCTCTCTCTCTATATATATATATATATATATATATATATATATAATTATGTATGCTTATCTGTTATGTATATGTATATATGCACAAATTCATACTGATATTTTTATACTCTGTGACGATGTATGTAAATAAAATATGTTGTCTTTTTACCATACTAGACCAAGGCGGCATTCACACGGAGTTATAACAAAGAATCGCATCTGATCCCATATGCTACTGGAACAGTGACAAAGAAGCGTACCAAAGGTGTATCAGCAGGTGATGATGTATTCGGTGATGAAAACACAGTAGACCAAACATCTGACAGAGAAGATGATGATTCTGACAGTGATGTTACTAAAGATACTATGATTAAGGTAATCCACTTTTGTTCTTGGTGTTGTTTTAATCTTTTCTGTTGGAATACACTGCATTTGTTTCAAATACATTTTGAAATTAATGAAGAATTTAGTAAAGTAACTTTGTCATTATTAAGCTGGTCTTTGGAAAAAAAATTAACCATGACATTTTGAAGGAAGGCTTTAATCCTTTAGCATGTAAAGCAGCTATATCCAGTCTAAATATTCTACCTGCTTTATTTTCAAACTGGCCAGATTTGGCTCCTCCCACCTACCCTATTATGTCATTCTAAAAATAACAAATCACATCATTGAAATCTCAAAGCTCTGAGATGAAGCATAATTAATTCAAAACAATAAGAATAAATAAGTATTACATTTGATTGAGTAATCTAAATGCTAAAGGGTTAATTTAGATAGGAAGAATATTGCATAGAATTAGGGTCAATCAGGAAGAATATTGCATAGAATTAGGGTCAATCTCAGAAGGGTTAGTATCAAAAAGAGTTCAACTCTTTTGCTTGCTATCACATTATAATTATTTCTTTGACCTTAGAACTTATGATGTAATCTGTTGAGTGTAAATATTTAAATGTATTAGTTTTGTTATGAGCTTTGTTTTTGGATACTTAATTATTTTTGTATTTTGGGAATAATAGTGTCATTGGTTACAGGTTTCCAATGAGCCAAATACTCATTTGTTGCATATCCTCTGGAAAGGGAGTATCTGTGCAGTTTGGACACAGATAAACACCCATGATTATATTAAATGATATTATGCTCTTTAATTTTAGCTTAGATACTTTACAAACATTGGATTCGATTTTATCTAATTTAGATGTAGGCACCTTTGAAAATATTAGAAAAAGGCAAAATTTCAGCTCATAACAGTTGATCTAATCTGTTGTATATATAAACACCCATGATTATATTAAGTGATATTATGCCCTTTAATTTAAGCTTAGATACTTTACAAACATTGAATTCCATTTTATCTAATTTAGAAGTAGGCATCTTTGAAAATATTAGAAAAAGGCAAAATTTCAGGTCATAACAGTTGATCTAATCTGTTGTATATGCATAAACATTTTTAATCTTGCAGCAAATATTGTTTGTGGTTAGAGCATAACATTCTGATTTGGTAGGAATGTTTACTTCTACTAAGCTTATTAAAGGTAAAAATAGTCATAGTTGTACTTTGTCGTGACTGTTTTCTTGCTTCTGGATAATAAAATATTTAATTTAATATGAGAATAAGAATTGTTTTACACTTATTGAAGTATTCATATCAGAAAGTTGAAACAAAGAGAATTGTAACCTTCATTGTAATTTTCTGGTAATCATTAGAGTTTCCTTTTCATGTATTCAATCTGGGCACAGGTGTGGTTATGTGATTAACAATACATTTATGCTGGTTTCAACATTCTGACATGAATACATTAGTATTTCTTAACATAATTAGTATTATGATTGCCAAATTATTAAAGTTACACATATCTGTTTTGAATGGAATCATAAGAGAGATTGTAACACAGTACATGAGGATAAAATACCATCAATGATTAAGAGTTTGAACTCATAACATCATTATCAGTAGTCTTGCACCTTGACCATTTAGTCGTCATTGCTCCTATTTTTCCTGCCTTCCAACCTATTTTCTTGTTTTAAACTAGAGTTCTCTTTAATGCCAAGATTCCAAGAGTTTTGGTCAGCAAAGTTTGTAGCATGCCCAGTTGTAGATGACCATTATACTTACCCATTGCTGGTTCCAATCCACTAAACTATAAATAGCTATGATAGGGAAATTCTGTTTGCAATGGAGAACTGATAAATAAATTTTCACATTAGAATTGGAGCACAAATTTCCTTGTAGGACTGGGATGTAGTTGAGTGAATCAACCCCAGTATTTATGCCAAATCAGTTGGAATGAAAATTAGTTGACAATGTGTGGGTGGGGTGGAATCAGAACATGAGTAGTGATGAATATTGTAAAAGTTGTGCTCTTTGTCTTAGATCAGCCAATTCACCACATTTGAAATATATAAATATTGGCTGAGAGAAGCTTAAAAATAATATTTTTCATCTCTTTTTCTCCTTTTTGCAGAAGTCGGCAAAGAAAAGTTCTGAGAAGACGAATGCTAGTAAAGGGAAAGGCAAAGGCAAAGGCAAAGGACAGTCTAAAAGCTCATTGTAGCAGACTCCTTTCGATTCTTTTAATTATTGAATCATGAACATTGTTTTCAGCAGCAAAATGTGTTTGCTCCATTTTGAAGCTGTCATTGATTTGACATTAATTTTGCTCTTTTTTTCTTTCTCTCTCTCTCTTTTTTTTCCTCGTTGAGGATAATTTGAATAAATTTGAAACATTTTGTAGTAAAAACATTTTTTTTTTCTTTTTTTACTCCTTGGGCAAGTGTCTACTTCTGTAACCTCTGGCTTACCAAAACCTTGTGAGTAGATTTGACAGATGGAAACTGAGAGAAGACCATTGTATATATGTGTGTGTGTGTGTGTGTTTCTGTCTACATGTATTCACTTTGCATGATAGTTGTAAATAAGTGTCGCCATCATGCAGTTAGTATCTTTCATTTCCAGTATTCCATGAAAACATGTCTAGTCATGGAGAAATATTACCCTACATGGAAACAGGTGAGGGTTGGTGATAGGCATGGCATCAGGCTACAGAAAATCTGTCAAGAAATTCTGTATGACCCACAGAGTATGAAAGAATGGATGTTAAAATGATAGTGAATTATTATTTGGCAGAATTGGTAGAACTACAGACAAAATGCCTGGGGGTACCTAGTTACATCCCTACTTGTTCTGAGTATAAAAACTTACTGGGGTTCATAAAATAAGTACCAGTTCATTAAAATAGCCTTCTAAAATTAACCATATAGAAAATAATTCTTCTTAACCATGTATTTCCTCTACAGCAAGACATCTGTTACACCCCTTGTTTTGCGAGTTACTTGTGACCTCACTGGTGCCAGTGCCATGTAGAAAGCACCTGATACACTCTGTTAAGTGATTGGCATCAGGAAGGGCATCAGCCATAGAAACCATGTCAAAGCAGATATTGGGGTTTGGCACATTCCTCTAGCTTGTCATCTCCTGTTGATCCATCCAACCATGCCAGCATGGAAAACAGGCATTAAATGGTGATATTATGATGTGATTATTGAAGCTATGATTTTGATTAATTAAAATTAATTGTTTAGTACATGAATGAATGATGATAGTTCTCATTTTCCTATTAAATTTTTATGCTGCAGATGTCACTAGGTGTCCAATATTTGCTTTGGCATAGTTTCTATGGCTGAATGTTTTTCTAATGTCAACCATTGTACAGAGTGTACTGGGTGCTTTTCCTGTGACAGCACTAGGATGGGCATCTAGCTGAAGACACTTTGTCAATGAGGACATTGGTACTCTCTGGTTAGACAGATCATGCTGAACTGTTCAACCTATGCAAGCATGGGATATGGATGTTAAATGATGATGGTGATGATATATTTGATGGAACTCTCCTATTGAAGATGATGTATGAGCATTCAGCTTTTGCTGAATGACCTGCACATATGATTTGTTTATAGTGATCAAATGTTCATGCAGCGCATTAGCTCACTCTCTCCATCAAATCGACATTGTCTGAACAGGTGCACAGTGTACTACACAACAAGTGTCAAAGTGATCACAGAGCAACATGAAGTGAAGTATTTTGCTCAAGAACACAATGCACCACCCAGTCTAGGAATCAAAATCACAATCACCAGATCATGAATGCAACACCCTAACCACCAAGCCATGTGCCCTTGATGATATATACATATTTATATTTATAGGAAATGAAATGTGCAGGCGCCAGTTTCAAAATTTGAAGAGTAATATTAAATGCATTGAGTCTAAGTAAATTATCATTAAGAGATGAAGAAATAAATGAGTAACTTCATTTATAATTATAATAAATGTTTTAGCATAATTGCCTTTCTTACTAATATCTGGGTGACACGTAAAAGCACCCACTACACTCTCTGAGTGGTTGGCGTTAGGAAGGGCATCCAGCTGTAGAAACTCTGCCAAATCAGATTGGAGCCTGGTGTTGCCATCCGGTTTCACCAGTCCTCAGTCAAATCGTCCAACCCATGCTAGCATGGAAAGCGGACGTTAAACGATGATGATGATGATGATGATGATGATGATGATCTGTTTTCCAGATATCAAATTAACAAGATTAAGTTGCACATTATGTTAAAAGCATTCCATTTTCAACATATGTGTTTAGTTAAGGTATACGAAGAAAATGAAAAAAAAGGACATACATATATATATATATATAAAGTAAATTAATCAATGAACAATAAATTTTAATAGAAATTTATAAAAGCAACTGAAGAAATAAATTCAATATACTGAATTTATGATAGAAAAATTGTTCTACTTGTCAAATTTTTTTTCTTTTTTTTTTGTTTGTTTTTAAATTGTAAATATATTCTGATAAAAAACCCAACAAAAACAAAAAATATTTTTATGAAATAGACTCATCTGAATGGAGGGAAAAGATGTCATGGTTAGGAATAATGGTAATTTGTTTGTAATTTTCTTATGAGTTGATGTACTGTAGGATATAGAAAATATATCTAATATTTTAAATGTACATTGTTTGGGTTTTCATTATATCCTCATAATTAAAACAAAGAGTTATAATTGTGGAGAAAAGCCAAAATTTAAATGTGACCACTTGAAAACAAAAATTAAATAATCCAAACTAAATGCAGCGGAAATAAAATATTAAGAATGTAATAAATACTTTCAAGTTGGAAAAAGTAAGATTGATGCCTGCTATTTTGCATGATTTAGCATAGAACTTTTACATGTCTGCTGAATATTCAAAATCTTTGAAATAGAAGAATATTATTTTTATACAACAGTATTTTAATGTGTAAAATGTAGAATCACTTTTTAAAGGTATCTCTAGAGATTTTCTATAGAAATTAGTGCCAGCATTGTGAGTTATAACATTTCATATATAAATGTGTCTGCAAACAATGCAATTGAAGATAGAAAAATAGGTAATGGGTGTATATGCATATTTCAGGAGTTATTGCTCCTTCAGCACCACATCCAACCCACTGAACCATCCCAAACATTGCTTAAATAGCCACTGAATTTAGCAGTGTAACACAATTGGATATACCAATTTTTAATATTTGATACTTTCCTGGCAACTGGAATTAAAATGTAGAATATACTAAGGCTGGTTCAAATGATTATGACACTTCCCTGTCATAATTTTTGTTTAGATTCCTATCTAAACAAAAAAGAAATCCTTATTTTAAGACTTTTTAATTTCTAAAATAGATGATTATATACTTCATTTTTGTATTTGGTTTGCAAGATTCTTTATGTGAATTTGTGTGTTGAAACAAATTTTGTTGTCTAGGGAGAGTCATACCAATATAATTAACACACATACTGGTTCAATTCCACTCATTTATTAAATATTTGATTTGACCCCAACACCCACCCACCCCCAAAATCAGATATTTAATAAACAAGTGGAATTGAACTAGTGTGTGTGTGTTAATTATATTGGCATGATGATTCTCCCTAGACACAACAAAAGATGATTATGTAGTTTAAAATTTATTACTGTTTTTAAAATGAAATAGCAAAATGTAGGCAATTTCAAGTCCTTATCCAGAAATTTGATATAAAAAAAGGAGCTGATCTGGTGTTAACAAGATATTACAGAAGTATATCTGATAAAAAAAATAAAGAGAAATCAAACTCCACCTTTAGCCAACAAAGGAATTTATAGAGTTGTTCGACTTGTTAGAAATAACAGTTAAATCTCCATCAAATTATACTCTATTGTCTTAAAATGTGGAAGGAGTTATTAGATAATACAATCTTACGTGTGTCTGGAAAAGAAAATTTGATAGTCATGGCTAGAATGTATTTGATCATAGGTTTGTTTTATCACAACAGACTTCGGGCTAAACAACAACAATAATAATAACTGTTGCTATCTTTTTTTTTTTTTCAAAACTGGTGATGTTGATTAGTGGGCTTATGTAAAACTATATTTTAGTAAGGGACATCTTAACAGCATTATAAGCCCCTGGGCAGACCAATGCACTGGGTCCTATAATACTTTTTGACAGCACACTGGGCATTTGCCCAGGAACCTATGGGGTCCTTAGGTAACTGAACAGTGTGCTGATGCTATAAGATGTTACTGATTTTAGTTAGTATAATAATCTATTATAATTTCAACTAAATGTGGAATGTGAGGTAAAATACCTTGTAAAGGATTATCTTTCAGAACAATATAATATAAAGCAATTAATTTAAGAGTAGAAAAAAAAAATATTAACATGGTCTACAAAAACCAGTTTCAGTGGCATCTATAGTAGTCTATAAAAGCAAATAAAATGTCTTCATTCAATATTATAGATAAAATATAAGTATTCAGTGATTCTAGAACTAATATATCTCAAAAAAATTACTGATTTAATGTTGTTTGAAACATATTGGTAAGAGATTAAACATTTTGTTCATGTCTATACACACTGATATATATTAGTGTGTAATGTGTCTGGCTTAAGTAAAAACAAATTAAAAGAATTCCAGTAGCTATATTTTCCTTCTATTCTCATGTCTCTTCATTCTCACTTTAGATGGTATCATCTCACATTCTTACACTTATGTATCACAATTAATATTTAAAGTATCATTTTATACATGTTAAGTGTGTATATTATTTGTTATTTGCAATATCCAAGAGTGAGAAGTATGTAATAAAAAGTATAAAATCTGAGATTTTTGATTGAAATTTTATATTAAAAAAAAAGATAAAAAATGACTAGACTGTGTTGAAAACAAAAATTAAACATTCATTAAGATTGTATCATAGTTTTCATAGACAAGGAAAATTTTTTTCCTAAATTTAGTTAGCACCTTTAGTGTGTATGTCTATTTGTGCATGCGTGCACATGTGCATGTGTGTATACTCATATACACACACAATTTTCAGCCCACTGATGAGTACAGTCAGCCAAACAAAACAATTTGCACAAAAAACTTTAGGTGTGGATGTGAAATCTGGGTTGCTACATATATATGCATATAACAATGCATGAAAATACACATTGTATACATATATGTATATATACACCACATACATTATGTACATAAACCTTAGATTTGTTCTTTACATGTGATATGCTTAGATCTAATATACTATTTGTATGACCAGTTTTCTATTTAAAGTTATTTTCCATGCTTGAAAAACATGAAAAAAAAAAGTTGAAAGACAATTCTTTTCCTTACAGAAAAAAGAAAAAAATATACCATAGGGTTTAAAATGTAGAAAAATATGAATGGAAAGCAAAATATGAATAATAATATACTCAATATCTCTGTCCAAAACTAAGATGAAGAATTAATCTCAATATTTTGGCAAGTCATTGTCAATTATTTAGAATCCTAAAAAAAAAAGAAAGAAAAAAATAAAAATATTAATATAAAAAAGCTAAAATTCTAAATTGGTGATAGTGTAGATTTTTCATGTTCCGTCAGTTCTGGATGCCAAAAATCGACAATCAATACAATTCGGTTTCCTTTTCCTTGATGCCAGACTTCATGTTCAAAAGAATCATCAAATATTAAAAATTCCCCTTCTTTCCAATGCCTGAGGGAATAAAAAGAAAATATAAGATATTTTAATTTAGTTAATTTACATTTATTATTAAATATTTCTTTGCCTATCCAGTGTCTGAAATTTTAAGTAAAGCAAAGTTAAATCTTTATTTTCCTACTTGTGAAAATATACATCTTATGTCAAATGATGTAAGCTGCTTGTAGACAAAAGCTGCTATCACACTATAGATTTAATGTATGTACAATATTATCATCATCATCATCGTTGTTTAACATCTGCTTTCCATGCTGGCATGGGTTGGGCGGTTTGACTGAGGACTGGCAAGCCAGAAGGCTGCACCAGGCTCCAATCTGCAATGGCAAAGTTTCTACAGCTGGATGCCCTTCCTAATGCCAATCACTCCAAAAGTATAGCAGGTGCTTTTACGTGCCACCGGCACGAGGGCCAGTCAGGCGGTACTGGTCACAACCACGCTCAAAGGGTGTTTTTTACGTGCTACCTGCATGGGAGCCAGTCACGCGGCACTGGCAATGACCATGCTCGAATGTTGTTTATCATGTGCCAGTAAGGTGACGCTGGCAATGATCACGCTCGAATGGTGCTTTTTACATGCCACTGGCACAGTACTGTCATTGGTCACGTCAGCGATTTTGATTTCACTTGCCTCAACATGTCTTCACAAGCAAAGTTTATTGTCCAAAGAATGAAAGGTACTCATAAGTCAGCTGGCATAGGCCATGGGTTATGGTCTCAGTTGGCTTGTTGGGTCTTCTCAAGCACAGCATATCTCTAAAGGTTTCAGTCACTAGTCATTGCCTCGGCGAGGCTCAATGTTTACAGGCCGTGCTTCACCATACATCCAAGGTCTTTCAACTATGACATCCGTCATTTTCTCGGGTATTGTGTGACTAAATTATTCAATTTGTCCCTTTTTTTTAAGGTATTAGGGTGTGATTTAAAGAAAATTTGGTTTCTATTTTCAGCAGGTCAAATTGCCACATTAGAAGCTTCTTTGATGATTCAAACTCCCTTGCCAACTTTTACTGAAGTACTAAGTTACGGGGACATAAACAAACCAACAGTGTGTCAAGTAGTGAGTGTGTCTGTGTGTGGGTGGATGGGTGTGTTTGTGTTTCCTTGTCTTAACATTGTGGTAGTTGTAAATGAGCACCACTGTCGCAAGTGGTGTTGTTCATTTCCAATCTTCTGACAATGTTGATGTAAAAACATGCCAAGCCATGGAAGAAGAAGAATGCACTTTATATCACTTGATCCATGAAACAAATATCAAACAAGTCTAAAAAAAAAAAGTTAGCAAACATTACCTTGTTTTATTGCCAACTCTTATTTTAACACCGCCAGGAATTACTAAGCCAAGATGGGCTCTTAAACGGCAATTTGTTGGACCACAATGTGGCCATACATGACTACCTGGTTTCATGATGGAAAATTTTACCTGCCACATAGAAGGAAAAAAATGGTTACAAATAAACCTGTGTTATGGATATATTAATATGCATTCTTCATTTGTAGCAAGGTTTTAAAAAAATCTGGAGTATAACATTATTCTGTGAGTCTTGACCCCATCTCAGTTCATCTTTGAAGTTTGATGCTTCACAAATACTTTTTATTTTGTTTTATTAATTTAATAATTATGATATACTGTATTTTCTGGCATACAAGACACCATAGTATATAGTGTAAACACTCTAATATGAGGTAACTATAAAGTGACACATGTATGTCATTTGATTATAGTGATAAATGCTTGCACAACACAAGTACCACTCTCTGGAGATCTTGTGATTAGTACCCAATGACAGGCTTAGGTATTAATCGCATGAAACTGCAGCTTTTACATCATAATGTCTCCCTACTAGAAGGATGCTGTGACAACAGCTAGGAGTCCCTCACACCAAGTGGCTTTACTGCACATCCTGACACCAACCAAGGGTATTTCTGTGCACCCACACACAGATGGAATGCCATCACATATGCTAGTTAACCCATAACTGGGACCCTGACAGGTGCTACTAATCTGGGTCAGAGAAGACTTGAGAACAATTGTGGCTAAGAGATGGTTCCACACTCCTCAAAGCCTTGGGATACCTAAACCAGAGTCCCACTAATGGATGCAGTTTAAAGTCATGCCTTGAACCTAAGATGTAATAACAACAAGACGTACTGATAAAAAGATATTCCTACCTGTCCTCTCCTACAGTTGGTAGCATCTTGTAAATTATCAAGTAATGCACAAGTTTTAAGGACATTTAAACAACCTTTTTTATTTCGTTCTCCTGTAGATAGAAAACAATAATCATAAACTTGCCAGTCAAATACTAATTGGCAATAATAATAATAATCTACACAAGATTCTATCAATTCAATAATACAACTTAAACAAAACAACCCACAAACAAAAGACACCCTCTATACAGCAATTATCCAGTGAAATAAACTTTCACCAGCAATCCAGGTAACCAACACATTACATACTCAACACACAATACAAGCAGTAATACAACAAAAGACTGCACTACACCTCAAGAGAGAAAAACTAATGCAATACAATACCGGGAAAAGTTTGCACACTCCCAACAACAGAAAAGAACACACACCCCAGCAACATGGAGATGTAGCAAGTGAGGCAGTAGAAATTTGCCTCAAACTACCAAATGTTGAACAACTATATAATAATAAAACAAAGCTGCTTACTAATTGATCTATCATGCCTGTTTGATTTCAGGATTGTTAAGAAAGAGGATGAAAAACAAACAAAAAATATAATCCCTTAAAATTTGAAATTAAAAGAATTTGGAGTATGAAAACTGTAAAAGTTGTGCCTGTAATAATGGGTGTATTGGGAACTGTAAGTAAAGAAATAGACAAATGGTTCAATGAAATTGGGATAGAATGCACCTGTAGAGTTTCTATAGAAAGTTTGCCTTTTAAGGCCAGGAAAGATCATCAGGAGGATCTTAAGCACTTGAAAGACTATTGAAAGCCTGTGGATAGCTAAGGTTACAGGTAGTAACCTGCTACCCACATAAATTCTACCAGGAATAAGAATTTGAGTAAAATCAATAATTTAAAGCACTTTGCAAAAAAAATAACCAACAACTACAGGGCTTACTAACGACTGTTAAACAATTCAGTGATGACATCAGGATGCAATTTGGCCTCGATAAATGTGCAAAAGCTACCTTTATCAAAGGAAAAATGACAGAAACATCCAATGTTAATCTTGACCAGCAGAATGTCATAAAGGAATTAGAACTAGTGGAGAGCTCCAAATACCTAGGGGTATTTGAAGGAGACGGAACCAAACATTCAGTGATGAGGGAAAGGATCAGAAGAAAATGTTATCGCACGGTAAGGGCAATACTCAAGACAGCTGAATGCAAGAAACAGGATCGAAGCGATCAACACTTCGGCCATACCAGTCATGACTTACAATTTCAATACCATTTACTGGTCACTTACTGAAATATGTAATTTTGATAGAAAAATATAAAAATTGTTGACAATGCATAGAATGCACCACTCTAAGGCAGATATAGAATGACTTTACCTGCAAAGAAAAAAGGGTAGTCGTGGACTTTTACAACTGGAATTAACAATGAAGATTGCCACAATTGGCCTAGACACCTACCTGAAAAACTCTGATGACTGGATGTTAAAACTTGTCTCAAAGTATGAAAACAAGAAAGCATCATACTCAGTAAGAAAACAAGCAACGGAATATACAAGTGAATTCCAAATACGACAAATTCCAGAATTAGATGTACTAGAAAGAAGCATAGAAAAAGCTAAGCGTATGAAAAGCTGTGCTAAAACTGCTGCCTTAGATATTACTGATAAATGGCAAGAAAATCCTCTCAATGGCAAATACCCAAAGCGAGCGAATAGTGTCAATGTTTACAAAGCCCTTACCCATCAATGGTTAGTGTCTTCTGGCTTAAAATTAGAAACAGAAGGGTTTATTAAAGAATGGCAGTAGCCCAACATGTGTATATCAACAACAAAATGAAACTATTGATCATGTCTCCATGTGCACCTACAGAGTATCTCAACAAGCATAGTAGAGCAGCACAATATATCAACTGGGTAATTTGCAAAAACCTGGACCTGCCCCATGATAAAAACTGGTGGGAACACAAACCATTTCCAGTGCTTGAAAATGATCGCCTCTCACTCCTCTGGAATGTCACTATTCAAACTGACAGAAAGATAGATGCGAATAGGCTAGACAAAAATCATGCCTCCTCATTGATATGACTGTCCCAATTGACATAAATGCATCTGTCAAGAACTACCAAAAACTGAGCAAGTATAAAGATCTTGAAATAGAAATTAGCAAAATGTGGAACCTCAAAACTAAAACAATACCTGTAGTCATAGGTGCCCTAGGAATGGTAGCAAAAGGGGCTGATTGCTACCTAGCTCAGATACCAGGAAACCCCAAAATGGCAGAAATTCAAAAGATAGTGCTCATGGGAACTGCCCATATCTTATGTAAAATACTGTCTATGTAATCTCAAATTTTAAAACAAACTCATAAATTTCTTGGTTTCTTAAACAATCTATAGAACAATACCATGTGCAAAACTAAATATATGACACCCTACGCATAACACCAACATGAACTTCTAACTTGTTGTCTCTTGAGGTCTCTGGATGAGACTTGGAGCCAACTTGTACAAATACAAAGCAAAACATATAATAATAATAATCATCTCTACTATAGGCACAAGACTTGAAATTTTGTAGGAAGGGGCCAGTTGGTTAGATTGGCACCAGTGCTTGACTGGTACTTATCTTACTGACCTTAAAAGAATGAAAGGTAAAGTTAACTGCAGCAGAATTTGAGCTCAGAACAAACAAAATGCCACTCAGCATTTCATCCAGCATGCTGATGATTCTGCTAGCTCACCACCCTAATAATAATAAAATAATAAAGATAAAAAAATAATGATGATGATGATGGTGATGATGGAGGTGGTGATGCCTCTATCATAATTATTGTTTTTCCATAATGATATCAGTTGGGTCTGTTGTATGGTGTGTCATTCTTGTCTTAATTCTAAATTAAACTCATCCATGTGGCTCACTGATTAAAAAAAAAAAAAAAAATGAACATCACATTTCGTGAGCAATAATGTCATTGACCTGATTAATAATGAGCCAATCATTGCTTCTATGCATTCATGATGGCTAGAGTGACAAAGCATCAGTGAAATTTGAATAAAATAAATACCATACATTATTTTTGCTTGAAAGCACCAATTTCTCAGTTTTCTCCCTGATGTTTACGTTTCTAATTGAAATACATTGGAGAGAGAGGTGGGGGAAGTCCCACATACACAATCATACATGCATAACTATATATATACTTTCATCATCATTATCATTTAAATTCCTTGTTTTTTGCAGACATGGGTTGGACAGATGGTTCAACAGGATGAGAAGAGCCAGAGGACTGCATTGAGCTCTAATGTATGCTTTGGCATGCTTATTTTCACTTGATACCCTTCCTAATGCCAATAGTGAACTGAGAGCCTTTTAGTGACACCAGTGCTAGAGAGATCAAGTAAATCACAAGGAAAGTCATCTTGAAGGAGTTGGGGAACAGTATTGGGGTGTTGGCTTTATACAAAGTATTGAAAGGCTAAAGTATGACTGAAAAACAAGAACAAGTGTTTTGCGGTGGAGGAGATACATGGCTACCAGAATTGAAAAGTGAGAAAAGCTGGTAGTGATGAGGTGTCAGGGTATACCATCTAGGTACAGGAGGATGGCTATAAGAGAGAATAGGAACAAAGAAATGAAGATGGCTGAATGGGTAGGTTTGCAAAAGTGTGAAAGGCGAGTGGTAGATGGTTAGAGATGGGGATAGCAGTGAATACAGAAAATGGTGAACACAAGTAGATGTGTGGGCAATGGTGAATTTCAGAGTGGATCCAGGCTGAGGAGGTGATGAATGGTAGTACATAAGAGTAGGTTGGGGGGGGGGGGAAAGCAACAGTATAATAAAACCATAGAGAGAGAGAGAGAGAAATAGGGAGATAATGTTGAGGTAGAGAGAGAGGGATACACAGTGACAGAGGTGGAGGTTAGAGATATGTAGGAGTGGTTTAGTAAATGACAACTGAAGGTGGAAGGGGACTATTTCTGGCAGATATGGTAAGTTATTCAGTGGAAAACAAAGGAATAAGGGATGATACTGAAAATGCAAAATGGGTAGCAAGGGAAGTAGTTCCAAAGGCTAGGAGAATTAGTAGCATGAAAAGGAAGGAGGAGTGAAATATGTGTAGTTCTGCTCTCATACAATTACAGCAGCTGAGTAAATAGTGCTGTAGTTAGAAATGTGATAGAAGGAAGGGAGTTATGAAAAAGCTTGACAGAAACAGACTGGGTGCAGGGGTATAGACATAAACGATATGCTTTTTGGACTTAATTTTTGCTGAGGGGGGATGGGTCTTAAGGGGTCTCATCAAGTCTGCATGCACCAGATACCCTTAACCTCTATAACTTCTGAAGTTGTGGGAAGAAATAGCAAGGTCAAATCTCAGAACTCTGGGTCACAGAGAAAAGATTTTCTCCTATTACAACACCATTCACATCTAGGATGCATTATAAGAATTGACCCCAGTGTTAAATTAGACTTTGAAAACAGAGGTTGCAAAGGGTTGTAACTAAATACAGCAGACATCTCATGGAAGGCTCTACTGATTCTACCAATCCACTGCCTAGGACAAAATTAAATCTTGTAGAAATACATATAAATTTAATTAAATTGTTATAAAGAATTAAGAACAGAAGATAAGGTACTTAAAAATTCCTGCATTAACACCACCACCAATTAATCACTATAGATTACCTCTTTGGTAGAGTGTCATCTGTCTCCACATTCCTCTATCTAGAAGGTTCTCTGCTTCATCAACAAAATCTGTACCAGATCTGTCAAAATATTCCAGGACCTCATCTCGAATCATTTCCCAGTTATTTTGGAGAGTCTAATAAGATAGAAAAGTTGAAGAAAAAATGTATAAATGGTTTAACTTAGACTATACACAAATAAATGTTTTAAAAACAAATTTCTAAGCCCTGTATTTATATCACAAGTGTATTATGTTACTCTTATGTTTTTTTGTACTTTTATGTAATAGTACAATTAATATATGTATGTATCTATTATATAATTAATATAGGTATGTAAATATCTATTAATAACTACATCAGATAAACTTAGTATGTATATATCTATATGAAAATAGACAGCCCTGCTTACAATTAATATTTTATGAACTGAGGAATTACAGTTGGCTAGAAATAGCAGCTAAATCTCCATCAAATCACACCATAACATCTTAAAATGAAGAACACATTAAACAATGTAATGCCAGATATTCAAAAGACACAAAAGGCAGATATTCAAAGAACAAACACAAATGGAATGTTTTTGATCATAAGTCTGTTTAGTCAAAGTTGACTTCAGGCTAAACAACAAAAACATTAATATTCTTTATTCTTATACCAATTGCCTGCATTAAAGGATATTAAAACTTTTATAATAATATATTGAAAACATGAAAAAGGCAATAATTCATTTTAAAAATTCACATGGTTTAAAAATTTGATTGCATTCCAATTGATTTTTGTGACGTATGACAGATAACTTTCACAATTTATTTAAATCTAAATATATTATATTTACTCTTTATTTATATTTGATACTATGGTGATGTCAGAAATATAGAACTTACCAAAAATAGTGAATAACAAAAAAAAATAAAAATACATAAAGCAAAAACATACATCATGTGACTGGGACTTCTTTTTTGTATTATTTTCCTCATTTTGGATATATTGTCTACATGATGTTTCAACTGGTTCTCTCTTCAAACACCTTCAAGTGATATTTCTGAACTAGGTCAAGGTATGAATCTTGAATATTCAAATCAGTTGGTACAATAAATTTTCTAGCTTCAATCCCTGACCTAGCACAGTTAATCACATGAAGCTAACTGAGTATAAATACCAATCAAAACATTATGTTAACAACACATCTAAAATGAAGAAATAGTTTTGTAAAACAGATATCAGTATGAACTCAGCTCAGAAAAAAATCCAGAGGTATATCTGTTTGGGTATTGACTTAACAAGGTCTTACTGGTCTTTGTTTTGTTAAAAAACATTAGAAAAGTATATAATAGGTTGTGAGAAATCTAATTTTTCTATTTAATTCCTACCTGTTAATTTGTGCCATAAATTCAATTCTTGAAACATGTCATAAATAATGATGGAATAATATTTTGAACTGTTGACATAACTTCCTTTGTTTTTTTTCTAAAATATTACTTTACTCTTTGTTTGCTATCTAATAATATCATATTCATATTTACTTACATTTGCTTACACTGAAAATGAACTTACATACTTGATAGTTCCCTAATTAGCAATGCTAATGCTTATTTTTAACCAATGTCCATGTAGGATCAGGTTTGATCCCATTTCACAATCTGTTGGATACACATCTTTCAGAGCCTTAACTTGATCCAATCCCAGTGAGTAAAATTGAGTAAACAGAAACTCCCAAACTTCTTTGGGTGGACTGCATCTGTTATCAGATAGTAGATTTAATCCATCACCTAGTTTCATGTTTACTTGAGTGTCTTTAACAGAGTCTACTAATCACCAAACTTCTAATCAAAAGTGTTCCGGTTGTGACCATCCTATTTCTTTCAGATGTAATTTATCTAGAAATTCATTATCTAATCATTCTTTATTGTGTGATGTGAGGGAGATTTTAGACATTATTTCTAGGTAGTTGAGGACTTCCTAATAGTTTCTCAATGGCTCACACGATGAGGATGGTAGTGGTATGGTTGATGCTGATTAGCCCAAAGTTAGCAATGGTCCTACAAACCTATAGTCTAAGACATTCCAACCTCAATCACCCTGTCTTCCTTTTAGACATCATGTATCTAGAATTACATTTTTTAAGACTGTAGGATGTGATCTAAGGGAGATTTTACTGCAATTTCTAGCAGGCCAAATGAACATGTATAAGCAAAATTATGGAGTATGTTGGGAAAATACTGGTGACTGTTAAGAATATCATTCAGGAAGTTGAAATATGATGAGCAATGAAATCACATTGAAAATTAACAAACCTCAATTGTATTTTGATAAGGTAAATCTTCAGGATCCCACCATGGTTTGCCTGTAAGTCTGTCAACATTGTATAAAGAACGCTGGTCTCTGGAAAGGAATAGTTTTTTGGCAGCTCCATCATCGTAAACTTCTTTAGCCTGAAGATAAAAAATATTATACATACATATACACACAGATAAAATCTATATACACACATGTGCATGCACAAAGTTGACCATATTGAAATTAATGGGTCAAAAGAATATTGGTAGAACTCTAAAACTAAAACAGCCAGCAAGTTAAAACACAACCAGCCAGATATTGTTGTGTGGGTTCACAAAGAAATCAGCTGCCTTCAGGTCACCAACATGGTTAGAAAAAGACAAGAGAAAGAGGACATCTATGAGTCATTGATAAGAAGTTTGCAAATCCAGTACATTAAGATACACTTTCAGTTTCATATCTATTATTATTGGAGCAACATGATATATATCAACACATGGGGAGAGAATGCAAATCCTCAATTCATATGCTACAAATGATCAAAGTATCTAGGACAATAAAAATCTGCGAGACCTTCTTAAGATTTAAAGGCTGATAATTAAAGATGCTTTCATTTACAACTTTGCTACCAAGTAGGTGGCTAATCAAAATTTACTCTTAATTTAAAAGAGAAAGAGAAGAACATACATACATGTACTGGCAGAAATATCTGCTATCATCACATCATCTTGAAGATGGGACTATGAAAGTTTATAAACATTGATGATACATTTAAGAACTTTATTGTTCCAAACAAACTGCGAGTCAGCAACGTGATAGCTGAAATGCCTTTGATTAAGGGTCTGCTCAAGCTTTGATCAAAGTTAAAAAGTAACAACTTTCAGTTAGGTAGACTAAACTGGTCAGACTTGAATGATTTAACTATAGACTCAGTACAATGCTGAAGTTAGGATAAAGCTACAGATATTGTAGTGTCCATTTCACCTGGGCACAGCTGCAGTCTCATAAATAATAAAAAAACATAATTAAAGAAATTTTAATTACCTTTTTCGGATGTCCAACACGCTGGTAGGCATCTCCAAGATGAAAGTAGAATCTTGCATCAACTGCACTCTTATCTCCACTTTCAATACCAGACTTCAAGTATGGAATAGCTTTTGCTGGATTGTTATCACTAACCTTGATAATGAATCCTAAATGAGCCAAGGCAAAGCCATTGTCAGCATCAAATTGTAATACCTGAAATGATAATTGTATCCCATGAGACATATTCTGACTAAACTAGTATAAACATTATATATATACACATATAATGTTTATATTTACACACATACACACACATATGCATATATATATGCATATAAATACATATATGTATACATATGTGTGTGTATGTGCATCTCTCTCTATCTATCGGGTGTGTGTGTGTATATATATATATATATATATATGTATATATATATATGCAAACACTTGTTGATACTCCTTTAGATTACTCAACAAGTCATGGTTCACTTGCTCACATGGTTGCCTGATGAACTTCTGAGTGATATAATGTATAGTGCAATTTAAATAATTGTTTATTGTTCACATCAAAATAAAAACTCCAAATGAAATAATTGTAGCAAACACCAGTTGGTGATGCCACCTAACTACAGACCAATCAAAACCGAACTTCAGCAAATAAAACGAAATGTCCCTTTAAGGGAACCAACCAACCGGAACGACTTATAACTGTATCTACAAGGAAACCAACCAAGCAGAATGACAAGCTTGACCACTGAAAAAAAAGTCACCAGAATTTTAATGAATCAAAAATCAGATCCACTTGCAGAAAAAATTATGAATTCATCTGATCCCAAAACATACCACTACAAGCGAAAGCGTCTATTAGAAGAGGATCAGAAAAACTGTAAACCAAATTCCCATTTTTTTACAATTTTCATTTCACACTTGTTTTTTTCAGTATGACTTGTTGACCACCACTAAAATTAATGAACTTGTACATTCAAACAAATTGATATACAGTTTTAATTTTATTGACTGCTATGAAAATTCAAACTTACACCTTCTGTTTTGAACATGTTAATTTATCAACATTGAAACATTTTAATTTGTCAACATTGAAACATTTTAATTTGTCAATATTGAAACTTTTAAAGATGTTTTTTCTAATTTTGAACTTTTACCATTGATAAACAAAAATATTGTTGAAACTAGTTTGGTATATATGTAAATAAATGTATTTTAAACATTTACGAGTTTTTGAAATTTAGGTGCATTTTCAACAACACACTTTCCTATATTT
>NC_068983.1:143619957-143638012 GCF_001194135.2 Octopus bimaculoides | reverse complement strand
TATATATATATATATATATATATATATATATATATATATATGAAGCAAATTGCTTCTTGGAATCTTAGCCAGGATTTGAAACCCAGTCAAGATTTTTCTACGAGTCCCTTCCTACTGTTTTACGCATTAGCTCTAAGAAATTTATGAGAGTCAACAGTTCTATAGTATTTCCTGAAAATCCTTAGTTAAATATAGTTCAGATGAGATAACATAAAAAATCCTTTGTTTAGCCTGACCTAATTTAAGTAGGAAAATATTATAAATACAGAACCCAAATTCAATTCTACTTTCACCAGGTGAAAGGAGCACCTCTGGCATGTCACAAAGTGACTTCACAACTTTCACGATCTCTCCTCATCAATCCAGAGAGGTCAATTATAAATTCAACTACCTATGAAATGTACAGTAGAACTTCAACTAATCTTTATACAACAACTAGAAGCAGTTGCCTTTTATATTGTAATAGTAAAATAAAGGCCATTTCAACTATTAAACCATAACCATTACACACTTGGTGACACCTGAGAATCGAACTTTAATCTGTCTATATCTTGACCAAAGCATGACATATAAACAACTACACATAACTATTATACTTGGTGATGCCAACATGTGAACAACTGCACAGAATCTTTACATGTGTGTGTGTGTGTGTGTGTGCACGCATGCACATGCATGTGTTAGAAATCAGCAGCTCCTCATAGTTTTCTGCCATTTGCAGTATTCTGTTAGCATTGAAATGAACTGATTGTGTAGTAAGATATCAATTGAGTTAATTGTTGAGTAGTTACCAACAGAACCAGGATATTTCTATATCTAATAAGATTCCACTTTCCAACTAAGGATACATATCATAAATTTTTTAATAGCAATAATATTAAAGTCAGCTATTGTGGTCTGGACCACAATATGTTCCTCATATTTCACTTTATAACCTTAGATAACCAATCAAGCAAAGTATCCCTACATCCAATTTATAACTACAGTAACCTCACAAATGTCTACTTAGAGACTCTAAAGCAGTGATATATAGAGCAACCATATAACCAGCAGTAAGAAAAATTATAATGAACTCAACAGAAATTCCCTTAAGAATCAATGTAATTAAAATATACATTCATTCAGATCAGTTGATGGAAAGAACTACACCATTCTAAACCAGTTTGTTTGCAAAGAAAGGGACCATGGAACCGAACAGGTTTCTATAACTTATAATATTGTAGGTAGAGCTATCCTATGCTATAAAAGAGTTGGCTATTATAGATTAGGTTTGATTGAAAAAAATGGCATATTGAGGGAGGTTGCAAAGTCAGTTTTGGAAGATTCATCTTAACAGGTGTAATAAACCAGCCACTGGTAGTGGGGGCACTGACTGGGAAATTCTAAATCCTGAAATAATCAGTGATATTATTAAACAAAAGATCTGAGATATTATCTACTACCATTGTCTACAATTTCTTTTGGAAAAATTCCATCTGTCTGGAGAAGTTTCTAGATTTGCATATGCATCAAAATCTACATGTCCAAATCAATGCAGGATAGTCACCCTTGATATGCGCAGTCAAACCTGAGTGTTCTTCCCTATATAACAGAAGAACAAATTAACAGCTACAATATAATCTGCAAACGTGTGATACATGTTTGCAGCCAGGTCAATGAGAATCAGCTATTCCAGTGTTTTGTCAACACAAACCATTCATCTCAGTGTTGCCTGACTGAGTACAAGTTATATAAAACAAAGTGAATCATTGATTAACTCTGAATAAATATAAACTTCACAGCATAATGGAGTAAGCTTTTGTTTGTAGCAAAAACATACATATTATATGGGTTTGTGTTATGAAGTGGGTATACATGTCTGGTGTATATGGTATTACACAAATAAATAGTTGGTTGTGGTTATCTAAAAGTAACCTATTACAGAAATATATGTTAACACAGAACGCACTTTGTACTACTCGAGGGTAGGTACGATACTGTTCAACTACAGATTGTTAAACCAATACATGTCAGACTAACATGGTAAACCAACACAGTTGAACTGACTCCATCAACTCCCTACCTGACAGTTCACTCAGTTCTTATTTATTGTAATCGGTTAGTTCACCTTCAGTCACGTGGGGTGTTCAGACTTCTCCTATAACAGTTTGGGTCATAAAGCCAAACAAAAGAAGGATGAACATGAAAAGGTTGAATATTAAATGCCGTAAAAGTCAGAACAACAAAAGCTTGGAAGACTAAATATTCAGCAAAATGGACATAATTACTCACATAACATATTCATACATTTTTCATTACACTACATCAGAGTTAAAATTTTAGAAAAATATAAGAAGAAAAGCAGTCTTAAAAATGTTTATTTAGTTTTAAAAGGCTTGTGTACTTGCTTATCTCCCTTCGCCAACACTTTTGTGGCATAATTCCAGCCAAATGATCATTTGGTTTATATTTTATTAAAGGAAGAAAAAGTTGTAAGTAAATATGCTCACCATGTCTCACTTGCCTTTGTTATTTTCAGGTAGTGTAATAAAAAAGTAGACAGGTTTACTTTGTACTTAAATATATATTCTCTTTTTCTTAGTACATTTCCTTGAAACTACTTCAAAAGGGAGCATAACACTTTGTTTCTTTAATGTCACTTAACTCCCATAAATTAGATACTTCAGTTTGAAATTTTGTCAAGTCCTAAAAAGTTTAAATAAACTGTGTTTCTGTAAGTCTTTACAATTAGTGGAGTGTGTTAAATGGCTTAATCTGGTGATCTTGTGTTTTTCTTGGAAGCTAAAAGGAATATCCAAAAATATCTGCATTTGTTGAGATTCATAAGAATGAAATTCTTTTGAGAACGGTATAAATTTTAGAGTTTTGTACTGCTTGAGTATGACATACTATTTAAGAATTTCTCAGTTGAGGTTTAATTTAGTTCAATATATTTTCAATTTCTAAATATAGTTGAAGAATTTAGTTCATTATATTTCTGGATGAAGAGGTGTAATTCAAATAGCAGTATTTGAATTTACCATCTGTCATGCCAGTATAACGTTAGTTTTCAGTATCTAAGTTTTGTTTTGTGAAGATGGCCTTGGCATCATTGATAATTGTTTCCATATTGCATAACTGATAGAGAGAACATGAATCTTTGTTTCAACTGGTTTGGATTGTTTTTTTATAATTATATTTTTTATGTATGATGTATGACTATAGCTTAGTTTCAAATTATTTCTATTAAATAATTTCTTATAACAAAGGTTGAGTGGAAAATAATTGTTCTTTACACCTAAGAAATGTTTAACTATGTTGGATTGCATTTTTAATGAGAAGGATTGATTGAACTAGATGATTTTCTGCAAAATTTATTTAACAAGTTAGAGATTCCTCTTCCAATACTTTTGATTTAGGTTTAGAAAACCACAGGTAGGATTGGAATCTTTGTTGATGTACATGAGGGACATCCAACCATACAAACCACGCCAAAACAGATGACTGTGGCCTCGTGCAGCCCTCCAGCTGGCCAGCACCTGTCAAACTGTCCAACCCATGCCAGCATGGAAAACTGCCATTAAATGATGATGATGAAACTAATAAAAATAAAAGCTTCCTGAACTTTTTATAAACAATTACTTCACTTCTTTTCTACTGAGCAGAACTTTAATTTTTTGCTAAATTTACTTTAAAGACCATTCATTTCCATGTTTTGTTTTCATGTCTTCAATTCTTTCACTGATTTTGAAATAAGAACAAGCTCATCAGCACAGGGAGGTTTCTGTTAGCCTTACACTCCTCTGTTATGGCCTAAGAATACTGTCTGCATGCTAAATTCATTGCATCTCTGTACATGGCTTCTACAAACCCTCATAACATATTATCAACTCCAAGTTTCTTTCATGACTTCCAGTCGATGGCGCAAAGGACTCTGACAAAGGCCTTCTCTAGGTCAACAAATGCTGAGTACAAAAGCATGCTCCTAGCCAGGTACTTTTTCGGATGTTTCACTGGGAAGATGGAATCAGTTGTACCTTTTACTAGCACAAAACCAAACTGTATCTTATTCAGGTTAATTCTATTTCTAATAAATTTTAGAATAACTCTTACTATAACTTTCATAACTTGATCCAAATTTTGATGCCTCTGTAGTCTGCTTTCTTTAGTGCATCACCTTTGTCTCTATAATGGTTTAGTATTGTTGTTTCTTTGCCAGTCTTTGGGTGCAACACTTTCCTATATTATCTAATAAACTATTCAAGTGACTAGCCTATACCCTACTTCACCAGATATTTTAAACATTTCAGCAGCTGTCTCCAATAGATCAGCTGCTCTCTTTGCCTTTATATCCTTAACCACTTCAGCTCTCATACTGTCATCAACTTTAATGGTTGATACCTCTGTTAGGTTTTCTTGGATTAGATTCTCTCCTATGCATTCTCCACATTGAACAACATCTCACTGTAGCAATTCCATGCCCCTTTCTTTTCAGTATCATTGAGAACAAATGCACTGTTATCATTCCATATTCAATTTGCCCTAATGAATATTCACTCTTTCTAGTACGTGTTTAGAGATGCTGAGCAGCATTGCCTCTGATCCTGATGTTGGTGAACATGTGGAAACATTTTTTTCTGTCTCTTCTCTTACTAAATATACCTGATATCTCACTTCTCTTCTACATGATGTTTTACACACACACAAACATGCCTGGGGCTGGCTAGTTCATAGAAAAATGGTCAGGCCATTAAGAATAAAGAACTCAAAGTAAGATGTCTGAATGTCGGTAGATTTTTATCCATAACATTAGGGATCACATAGAAGAATCCCCAGGTAAAACAGAATAAGGTTATGGATAAAGAGATGTTTGTGTGTGTGTGAGCTCACACATGATAGATATATATATTCATATATATCTATCATCATAGTTTTTTCTCATCATCTATATATGTTTACTTTTCCATGCTTGCAAGAGTCAGACAGAATTTGTTGAGTTAGATTTTTTTACATCCAGTAGGGGCTCACCAAGGATTAGTCTTCAGCCCCCTCCTGTTCATCATAGTCTTCCAGGCAATAACACAAGAATTTAAGATAGGCTGCCTCTGGGAGATCCTCTATACTGCTGACCTTGTTCTCATAGCTGAATCACTTCCAGAAGTAGAGAAGAAATTTCACATGTGGATGCAAGGTCTAGAATCAAAGGGCCTTTGAGTTACTCTAGCAAAAACCAAAGTCTTAGTAAGTAGGAAAGAGGACAAATCACAAGTCCCTTCAAGTAGATGGCCCTGCTCAATCTGTAGAAAAGGTGTAGGTAGAAACTCCATAAGATATACCCAGTGGAAGCTATGGACACATAAGATGTGCAACGATATCAGGGGGAGCTTGACAGGGAAAATAGTTTTTGTGTGTAGAAGGTGCACAGGTACAATAAACACTACAAATGTACAGAAAATAGACTCCATCCAATGCCAGTAGGGTAAGCTAGAAGAAGTTGATAGCTTCCATTATTTAGGTGACCAAGTCAGTAGTGGAGGAGGATACTCTGAGAGAGTGGCTGCTAGAATAAGAATAGACTGGACAAAGTTCAGAGAGCTCCTACCTCTGTTGGTAACAAAGGCCCTTTCTTCAGAATGAAAGGCAGACTGTATGATGCCTGTGTGTGAACAGCTGTGCTACATGGCAGTGAAACATGGGCTGATACTACCAAAGACATGTGTAGGCTTGATTGAATTGAAGCCAGTATGCTTCACTGGATGTGCAATAACAGTGTGCATGTACAGCAGAGTGTTAGCATCTTGAAAAAAAAGTTGGGGATAAGAGCCATCAGATGTAGTGTGCAAGAGAGAAGACTGCACTGGTATGGTCATATGATGCGTATGGACAAGGACAGCTGTGTGAAAAAGTGCAAATCTCTAACTGTGGAGGGAACCTGTGGAAGAGGTAGACCCAGGAAGATATGGGACGAGGCGGTAAAGCATGATCCTTAAATGTTGGGCCTCATGGAGGTGATGGCAAATGACCGAGACCTCTGGCAATATGCTGTGTGTGCAAATACTTTTCAGTCCAAGTGAAATCGTAGTTGTGGCTTTGCTGGCGGCATGTAAATGACATTTGTCAAGTTGGAGTCGTGGCCATTGCTGGTGCCATGTAAACGATACCCATGAAATTGGAGCTGGTGCCTTGAAATGTCACCTGTGAATTATAATCATAGTCATGGTTGTTGACGGTGTCATGTAAATGACACCTGTGAAACGTAGTTCTGGATGTTGATGATGCCATTTACATGGCACTTGTGAATCATAGTTGTGGTCATTGCCGGTGCCATGTAAATAGGACCCATGAATGTAGTCATAGTTGTTGCCAGTGTCATGTAAAATCACCGATTACACTCCTGGAGTGGTTGGCATTAGGAAGGGCATCCAGCCATAGGAACCATGCCAAATTAGACTGGAACCTGGTGCAGCTCTTTGGCTTATCAGCTCCAATCAAGCCATCTAACCCATGCCAGCATGGAGAATGAACATTAAATGATGATGATGCTGTTCCTGTCACTACTCCTCACCTGTTTCCAAGCAAGATAATATTTCTCCAATGAAGACCAGATTTGAATAGCATCATTTGTGTGATGCTGATGCTCATTTACAATCATTACATGAACATAAACATATATGCATGTACATATATATCTATATATGACAGGCTTCTTTCAGTAGCTGTCTGCCAAATTCACTCACAAGGCTTGAGTTGTCTCAGGGATATAATGGAAGATACTTGCTTGACTCTGAGAATTTGCTACACACACACACACAGGAATAAATTATCCAGGCAGGTACCATGCAAGCACTTAGTTATAATCTAAGTTATGGCTAACTGCATTGAGTTGTAAGGAGCATCTAGGATTGCTTAAGATAAACAATCCCAATGTATTTCATTCGGTGGGTAAATCTTGAGTTCACTTAACTGGATTGTAAACATTTTACCAAGTGTATATCCAAGATAATTACAATGAATATAGAGATTAGTACATCAGCATATTTTTTTATATTTCTAGTCATTTATACCTCCTTGACCCACTCCTATTTCCTCCACCTAACCCACCAAACTGATATTCACCATGGACCATGTCTTCATCCATGATCACCATTCACTGTATTCATCTTCATCCCCATCTCACCTTTCACATTCTCACAAACTTACCTATCCACTCACCTTGTCTGCTCTTCTGTTCCACTTCTCTTATATTCACCTTCCGGTAACATAGGGATATTCCCAAGCGCCTCATCACCACCATAGCTCTTTTTCCAACTGGGGTAGCCATGTAACCTCTCTACAGCAAGACACCCGTTCCTGTCCCTCTATCATATGTTAACCTCTCATCACCTAGCACAAAGCCACTTCCCTCAATACTACATAGCCACTCAGTAGAGGTGCTTTGTCTTACAAGTTACTAGGTGACTTCACTAGTGATGGTACCATGTAAAAAGCACACAGTACACTCTATAAAATAGTTGTGTTAGGAAGGACACCAAGTTGCAGAAACCATGCAAAAGCAGGAGCAGACCTTGTCACAGTTCCTGGCTCATTGGCCCAT
Source organism: Octopus bimaculoides (assembly GCF_001194135.2). Taxonomy (NCBI): domain Eukaryota; kingdom Metazoa; phylum Mollusca; class Cephalopoda; order Octopoda; family Octopodidae; genus Octopus; species Octopus bimaculoides. The sequence goes on along the minus strand of NC_068983.1, from coordinate 143,630,439 downwards.
GTCAAATGATACAACTCATACCACCATGAAACATGGACATTATAAACAATGATGATGACGATGATAACAATGATAAAACACCCACACAGATATTAACATAACACCACCAATCCCATTCAATGTCCAGGTTCCATGCTGGCATGGGTTAGATGATTTAACAGGAACCAAGAAATGAAAGGACTATACCATGTTCCAATGTCGCACAGGCATGGTTTCTACAGCTGGATGCCCTTCCTAATGCAACCATTTTACACCATGTACTGGGTGCATTTTTGTGCCACCAACACTAATGAGTTTGTCATGCAGCTTGTAAGACTATGAATCTCAAAGGATTGGACATGAATGGTAAAAGTATAAGAGAAAGGGCCAGAGCAGAACAGATTTTTTGTGATATATATATTTCATCATCATTCTTTTACTGGTTTCAGCCAGAGGTTGGAGCCATGCTGGAGCACTACCACTCAGTGTTTTTGAGTCTCCTTTCGGTACTGTTTTTGGTGAAGATGTGAGTTGTATGAAGCTGCTCTTCTTTGTGCTTCCTGCTTTGATGTGGGCTCATCTGGGATTTCAGATAGAAATTTGTCAAGATGCTTTTTGAACATTTCCACATCTACACCTTGCAGATCTCTTGGGTTCCTTGGCAGGATGTTAAACAATTGTGTTCCCCTGAAATCTAAGCTGTTGCAATATTTAGTCCTTATATGTGATTAAGAAGACAGTATCTTTAGTATTATGCAGTGCCATCCAATTCAGTGGTTGGTATAGCTTTCAATTCCAAAGTTGGGAGCTAGACCTTTCAGGATCTTCCATGTGTATATTACTGCATACCTTTCTCGCCTTCTCTCCAGGGAGTAAAGTTTCAGTTCTTGTAGCCTCTTCCAGTAGTTCATCTGTTTCACTGAGTCAGTCTTCTTTGGATTGCCTCAAGTTCTGCCACCAATTTGGTACTCTGTGGCAAACACAGTTGGGAGCAGTAATCCAGATGACTGAGGACAAATGTCCTCAATAGGAATAGAAAGGCATCCTTACTTCTGGTTCTGAATGATCTAGGGATACATCCAACTACACACCTTCACAGTGTTGCCATCCTGGCAATATGCACATGGAATGTTGCATCACTACTCATGTGGATTCCCAGGTCATGCATTGATTCTAACTCTGGGATTGCACTGCCCCCTGGTCCTATGTATTCCGATTGTAGTCTTGTTTGTGGACTGATAGAGAAGTGCTTGAAACTTATCAGCATTGAACTGCATGTTATTTTCATCAGCCTGTTTGTATATTGCATGCAGGTCATTTTGCAGTTTTACTTTGGAAACAGATTGGTTGAAACTAGAAATTTCTATATGAGTTGAAGCTTTTCATCAGGCAGCCATTTTGAATAGAAATGATGCAATAGCAAATGACGTAACAAGATGGCAGATAGAACTTACTCTTTTGATTGGTTAGTATGGATCTCACATGGGATTTATAGTGATATAGGTCAAGGGAGATCAGTCTCACAGGAATTGAAAAAAAATTAGAATGGAGGGGAGATAATTATATATATTATCATAAGTGGAAGTAGAGCACATGCTAAAAATTTCAGGCCTGTGTCTCTGTCTTCACATATCTGCAGTATATAGAATGAATTGTCAGAAGAAAATTAATCATGTTCTCACAAGAAAATGATTTGCTGACTTACCCTCATCATGGCTTTTTCCAAGAAAATGCTACCTTGTGCAACTCTTGCAGCATTATGATGAGGTGCTGAAATAGCCACTCAACCGTTTAACCATGGATGTTATAAATCATGACTTTTTGGGAGAGTGTGTCACAAACTGCTTGATCTCAGTATAATCTGGAGATTTGAAGAATGGCTGCATGACTTTTTTAAGGGATAAAAGTCAGAGGGTCACAGCCAACAGTGCTCTCTCTCAAAGGAACACACCAGTTTTGAATAGAGTCCCATAGAGACTGGTCTTGGGGATGAGGACCATTGCTGTATGTTGTGGTTGTATTAGATAAACCCTTATTTGTACAAACAGTCATTCTCACAAGTCATGCCAATGATATAAAAGTATTTACAGTAATAAAGAATTCTGGTGATGCTGCAAACATGCAGCAAGATCATAATGTAATCTACAAGTGAGCTGAAGAAAATAACAAGCATAGGCCTGGATCTGAGGAATTGCTTAGGCTAGAAAGAAATGAGGTGAGCATGCTTCCCTAGCTATGTAAAGTCAGTGTGCATGAAAAATGCAGTACAAATAACTTGAGAAAAAAGCTATGTTCAGGAGGAATCAAATGTAGTTAACAAGAGAGAAAACTGCATTAGTATGAGCATTTGATGTGTTGGGATAAAGCCAGCTGTATAAAATTATGAGCCAAGCATTTTTAATGGATGGCAGATAGTGCTTGTAGAAAAGAAAAAAAAAATAAGAAAAATATGGAACAAAGAGGTGTAAACTGATCTCAAGATGCTGAATGTCACTAAAGTAACAAGGGACTGCAGCAATTGGTGACATGTAGAGATATACTCCCACCCCACACATTATGTGAGTATGTGTGTTGATATATGTTTATTCTGCTAACAAATGAGAGAAAAAAGTTCTCAGTACCCTGGTAGGATATATTTTATTTTGACTGATTAAGTTGACTTATTCTGGAGTTTCCCTGGTACCCAGTCAGTTCATCCCTCATTTACCTCTCCCATACCTCTTCAGTTAAGTCATGGCTTAAATCTGCATGTATTGTGATGCTAGTTGATTTTACATTTCTGTTTATTTGCTACCCATTGTCCAGTCAATTATATGGTCTCATCCATTTAATATTACAGGAAGTTGTAGGTAGTTTTACCAGTTTATAGTGCTTGCTTAACCAAAGAGAATAACAATCAGCTGGATATATATAATACATAATATTCACATTTAATCCTTAATCATAGGTCTATTGAAATATATTTTGTTTTGTCTATGGCTCTTCTAAGAGTTCCAAAGAACCTCAGGCAAAAAAAAACAAAAACGTGTTTTAAGGGACTAATGACCATGGATTAAATGTTTATTCAGTCTCAGATTTGTCCTTAAGCCCTTTAGTCCAGCTGAACACCGTTTCTTTGAACTCATCATTCCCTGGAATAATATATGATTTATATATCTTTTATTTTTTACTTGTTTCAGTCATTAGACTGTGGTCATGCTGGCCATGCATGGACTTGAAGAATTTTAGCTGAATGAATCAGTCCCAGTATTTATTTTTTAAGCTTGATTCTCATGCTATTGGTCTCTTTTGCAGAACCACTAAATTATTAGGAAGTAAACACACCAACACTAGTTGTCAAGCAGTGGGGCTGGACAAACACATGCACACATATATACGATGGACTTCTTTCAGTTTTCTTCTGTCAAATCCATTCACAAGGTTTTGGTTGGCCCAAGGTTATAGTAGAAGACACTTGCCTAAGGTGCCATACAGTGGGACTGAGCCTGGAATTGTGGATGGGAAGCAAGCTTCTTACCACACAGCCACATCTGCACCTCGCAGCTATATATTTGGCGGCATATCACCAAAAAAATATTCTGAGGTGTATTGCCTCAGGAAGTAGTGTTTTATGAAAACACAAACTTGTGTAATGTTAATGTTGCATAACATTACCATTTAAGTTATATAATGTACTTGTGTTCTTAATAAACATGCTATACAAACATGTGTAGTAATGCCCTAAAATACCCACTTGTTTTATTTTTATTACTATATAAATCTTGTATATATTTATCCAGTTGATTGTTACTTTCTCTTCCTCCACACACATTAAAACAGAAACTGGCAAATTTCCCTGTCAACTGAATGAGCAATTGTAATTTCTTCAATGTATTCTCTGCTTCTTTTCATGCAGGTTGAGTAAAAATAATATGCAAAATTAAAAAAAAAAAAATGGAAAGGATGCGAAAATAAAAAGCTGTTACTAACCTGTTTAAATAATTTTTTAGCATCCTCATTGCGACCTAATATCAAGTTGGTGATTCCAAGATCGTTTATCACATCAATATTATTTGGGAAACGTAAATTCAGGAAGGTCAAGGATTTGAGAGCTCGATTGGTCCAGCCTACATCAACATGAAACAATAGCTAACAGATATGAAATAAAAACAAACACTTTGTGCCCAAGACATTTCTTGATAGCAGATTTGTTCCAACAATAATACTTTAATGTACAGTTAAGAGCTTTCAAAAACATTTGCTTAATTAAAATAAATTCAAGAATAATTTCTATATATATATGCGCACACACACACACAATGGGCATCTGCAATCTCCTTTTATCAAATTTCATTTATAAGGCATTGGTCAATTTGAGACTAGTATCAACAAGAAAAGAGAAAAACTTGCTCATGGTCATACCACTCTGTAACATTGAACCTGGAACCATGCATTTGCAAAGTGAACTTCTTAATTAGATAGTTATCCCTGTACCAATAAGTGTGTGTGAGTGTATGTGTGTGTGTATATATATATATATATATATACACACACACACACACACACACACATGTATAATATGTGTGTGTATATATATATATATATATATATATATATATATAAACACAAATACATGCACATTCAATAAAATTGTATTTCCACTACCTGTTTCATTTTATTTCTAATTGCTTATGTTGTCACATTCAATGTATCACCATTTTAAAAGCCACTTTTCTATGATTGCATGGGTCAGAGAATTTGTTGAGGCAGATTTTCAATGGTTGGATGCTGTACAAATGATATAGTTGAATCTAATTCATACATTAAAAAGTGCATTTTGAAATCACTACACAATGGGTAAATAAATAATTCATGCTTTAAATTGTCACCAAGCCACATCTTGTAGACAATAGCTTTTGTCAAAGATTTATTGCTTCTTACTTTTTCTTCACATAGAATAATGAAAGACGAATGAATGCTAACTGCATTTGAACACAGAATGTAGAGAACAAAACTAAAGTACTTCAATGACTTTATCTTGTGTTCATTGAACCACTTAAAAATACCATAACCCCTTAAAAATATGAATTAAGAGATATTACAATGCATGTAAAGGATAACTAAGATGGTGCTTAACTCTGGGTTTATGACATTCAGAAAATGAGATAAATCTCCTCCTGGATAGGATTTTAGTCCAATACAGGTTAGCAATAACAAAGGATCTGGCATCAAGATTTGACACTGAGGTCAACGGAGGAATATGAAAAATTAACATCCAAATGATTGTTATTATCATTTAGTATCCACTTTTCCATTGTTTCATAGGTCAGATGGAATTTGTTAAGGCAAAATTTCTATGGTTGGCTGCCCTTCCTATTGCCAACCTTCACTTGTTACCATGCAAGGTGTAATATTTCCTAAAGCCAGATATATGTTTTCCATGGAAGGCTGGAAATAATGTATTTCAAATAAGATATGTAGCAATCTTCTCTACCCGCAGTTGTCACATTCAGTTAAAATGTCTTACAGTTAAGTTGGCTCTTATGAATTTCCCTGAAGAGAAGATTACATCTTTATCAACATCACTCATTCCATTGGAAGGAACCATTTGTAATCTTTGAAACATATGTCGGAAATGAAAAAATTCATTTAACATATGCATATTACTCCATTTATTAAATTTTATATTTACTCAAAATACCCCAAATTAACAGGGAGTTTCTACCTCATAAACAGGAGTTACACCACAGTCATTTTGTGATCTTTGCTACACTGGTATCTATTAACCAATTTGTTTTGTCGGAGTTAATTGTTAACTAAAAGAAAATAAATAAATATAATCAAATATATATATACCCACAAATATATAATATATATATATATATATATATGTGTGTGTATTGTGTAACTGTTTTACAATTTGAAATGTTTAAAAAAAATCTTTTTAATTTTTTGAGTTGTTGGATAAGGTCTATAGATGGCCAGATAAATATCTAGTCACTGATATACAGCCTGCCTCTATAGTCAAAATACTTAAAGCTTCTCAAATGTTTCAGTTCACCAAGATGTAAAAAGATGTCAGCTCTCCAAGGCAATACCATGGAATTAAGCTTTAAAATGTTCTTGAGAACTAACAGATATTTATTTCCAATTTCATAGATGACAGATGAATCTCTTTCCTTGGATAGTATAGTAGTCTATTGCAATTAATATGCTATCTCCTCTCTCTCTCTCTCTTAGCATTTTCTATTGTTACAGTGGCTTCTGCTTCTCAGAGCTTGGTAGTCAAGGTGCCCTGTCTGCTTAGGCACTTTCAACTTATTTAATTTTCTACAGAGTTACCCTCACCCACCCCCATCAATCCCTGAAAACGCACTCCATATTCAAGACTGTTGTGTAATGCAGAATAAACTGTTTTTGCCACAAAACAAAACAAAATACTTGCAGCAATTCAAAGTTGTTTAACTAATTATTCCATACAATCATTTGGTTGACTACCAATTGTACTCAGTTGTTTAGTCAACTATCTACGTGCTTTCTCCAAGAGACCAGACACAGGATATCAGTATTTCCTTTATAAATTAGGCTCTTTCATTTCTAAATCTGCTGGTAGCATTGGGTCCCTATCCTTCCATGAGTAAAAAGGGTAAAAATTGCCTTCGGTCATAAATGACCATAGGATTGCACTTGTTTCCCTCCAAGGTACAAGTCTGTGCAAGGTTGTTTGTGGAAGACCAGCGATCACCCATGCATACCAGGCTCCCCTCTCCAGGCCACCGGTGTTATCCAAAGAGCATAGTCTGTGGCCTCTACCAGAAATGTAGCCAACTCACTTATTTGTATCTTTACTTCATTGGACACTAAACTCTATTGCAAAGACCTGTTGAGGTAAGTGAATTGGAATCGAAATCGAACCAAATTCGACGACTGGCACCCATGCCAACCTCTCCTTCATTGGACACTAAATTCTGCTTGCGAAGACCTGTTGGGGCAAGTGAAATTGAAATCGTAATTGAACCATATTTGATGACCGACACCTGTGCCAGTGGAGCACTAACAGCACCGTTTGAGCATGATCATTGCCAGAGCAGCTGTCTGGCTTCCGTGCTAGCGGCATGTAAATAGCACCATTTGAGCGTGATCATTACCAGCGTTGCCTTTCTGGCACTTGTGCCGGTGGCACATTAGAAAATCATTCAAGCGAGGTTGTTGCCAGTGCCACTGGATTGGCTCCTGTGCAGGTGGCACGTAAAAAACATCATTTTGAGTAAAAGTACCCATTACACTCTCGGAGTGGTTGGCGTTAGGAAGGGCATCCAGCAGTAGAAATTCTGCCAGATCAGATTGGAGCCTGGTGCAGCCATCCAGCTCATCAGTCCTCAGTCAAATCGTCCAACCCATGCTAGCATGGAAATCAGATGTTAAACGATGATGATGATGATGATATATATATATAGTGTGTTTGTGTGGGTGTACACATAAAAGTATATATACATATAAATATGCACATACATATATATATGTATGAATGTATATAGTAGGACCTATAGCATATTTGGTCATCTTTGATTTCTGGAAAATTCTATAATATTGATTACATTTTTAATTATCTGTTATCAATTTGGGGATCTAGATACAGTAACTATGTAAGAGAACTATGATATTGTTATATTATTGCAAAACTTTAATTTAATTAACATTCAATATTTGCAGGGTAATAGCCAATTAGAGAAAGAAAAATTAATGCAGTGATTTCATTAAGATAATCAATTCCATCTCCCAAACCACATGCATACACACATACATATATATGATAATTACATGTATGTGATGTATGTGTATGGTAAATATTCACCTGAAGTAATAATTTAGATTTTTAATGGAGGAATGTACTTGATAGAATTGATACATATCATTGGCTGTTATTTTATCAACCTCAGAATTGGTCTTGGTGAGATATTAAATTCAGATTGTACTATATATGATGAAGCTAAATATTTTATGATATAACCTGGTAATCTCATCTACCTTTTCAAATAGTACAAGTAAGAATAAAAATTGTGTGTGTGTGTGTGTGTGTGTGTGTGTAACAACCACGCGTGTATATAAACAAACTTATATTTGCTTTTTAGAAGCACCGAATGTGTATCGTATGATACAGACAAGAAAGTGGTATTTCCAAATGCAATATCACCGTTAAAACAGAAGAACAATTGGGCACTATTACTCTTACAAGGCAGAAAAAGTTATCAACAAACAGCCATGTGTATATATATACATACACACACAGAGGTGTGTGTGTGTGTGTGTGTGCATACCCTTTCTATTTTTTTAAGCATTAAATACATTTGTTACATCTTAACCCTCTTAAGTTGACTTCTTTTTGTGCTCATTGTTTTATATACATACCATCATCATCATCATCGTTTAACATCCGCTTTCCATGCTAGCATGGGTTGGATGATTTGACTGAGGACTGGTGAACCAGATGGCAACACCAGGCTCCAATCTGATTTGGCAGGAAAAAAAATCAGATTGGAGCCTGGTGTAGCCATCTGGTTCACCAGTCCTCAGTCAAATCTTCCAACCCATGCTAGCATGGAAAGCGGACATTAAACGATGATGATGATGATGATGATGATGGTATGTATATAAAACAATGAGCACGCGTGTGTGTGTGTGTGTGTGTGCATGTGCGTGTGTATTCTTGTCTAGACATCACGGGATGGTTGTAAATGAGCATCATCATCATACAAGTGAGGTTATTCATTTTCAATCTTCTGTGAAAAACATGTCTGGCCATGGGGAAATAATACTTTGCTTGGAAACAGGTGAGGCTTGGTGACAAGAAAAGCATCCGGATGTAGAAAATCTGGATCAACAAATTCCATCTGACCCATGCAAGCGCAGAAGAATGGACATTAAAATAATGTTGCTATATATGCGTGTGTGTGTGTGTGTGTGTGCATTTATATTTATACACACAATCTTGCTTTATAAGAAGGTAAGGAAGATTCAAGAAACTATCACTCTACATGCTTCTACTAACTGTTTAGAAGGTCATAGTCATGAGATTATTGAAACATCCTGATAATCAGCAGCTGAAGGAGCAAATAGTTTTTCATAGGAACTACACCATGATGTATGACATATTCACTCTAACAGCTCATAGAACAAGTAAAAGAATACAAGCTACCTCTGTACATCACTTTCGTCAACTATGAAAAGACCTTTGGTAGCATCGGGATGAATGCAGTACTGAAATCTCTGAATGCATCATCAATATATCTTGGCTAACACCACGTGGAAGAGATTCCAATTGAGAAAGACATCAAGCAAAGAGATACCATTTCTCGAAAGCTCTTCATTGTATGTCTAGAAATGGTTGTCAGACATTGATGGACAGGTGGTGTGAACATCAACAGTGAAGTACTAACACACCTTTGATTCACAGATGATATCTTACTCATTGCTAAAAGCACAGATCAGCTGTAGGCAAGGCTAACAGAGCTGGATGCCCATAGTTCCACAGTAGGCCTTAAAATGAATCACATGAAGAAATACACGCAGTCTGGAGATGTAGCACAAGGCCAAATGAAGGTTGGAAGCAATGAAATCAAGGAAGTAAAGGAGTAAGTCTACTTGGAGCACACAGTGAATATACACTGAAACATGGACACTGAAATTTTGTGGGCAATAAAGACTGGATGGAAAGCATTTACCTTGGTAAAAGATGTGCTCAAAACAAAGCTGGACAAGAGTCAACATGCCAGTCTCTTCAATGGCACTGCCCTACCTGTGCTCTTCTGAGCTACTATGAAGAGAAAAAAACACTGATTGGGTACAATGCAAAAGGCCATGGAAAGATTTATATTAGGAATATCATTACAAGAAATGATATTGAAATATGGTAATTTGAGAATAGAGCAGAGTGAATGATGTGATTTCAGGATAGCAAAAGAAAATTTCTACGAGGATGGACATGCTGTAAAGTTCACAGACAACAGGTGGACCCATGCAGTTACCAAGTGGTATTCAAAGGATTGGAAAAGGCCAGTTGGAAGGCCTCCACAATAATGGGAAGAGGATTTAGTTAAAAGATTTGGAACATGATGGAAAAGAAGGGCACAATCAAGAGATATTTGCATATGCAGTGCAACTAGCAATGTATAATCACAACATCCAACAGTCTGATCAATATAGGTGATATATTTATGTGTGTGTATGTGCACATTTGCTGATTTTGAGAGATTTGTGGTTTCAGTTTCAGATCCATCTTAGGTAAGTATCTTCTATTGTAGCCCTCAACCAACCAATGAATTGTGAGTGAAAAGTTGGAATTCCATTGTGAGTGTGTGCGCACACACACACACACACACACATATATATATATATATATATATATATATATATATAGATACATACACGTGGACATAAGTATATATATCTATATGTGTGAGTGTATACCTGTTTACATTCTGTGCTATGCATGAAAAAACACTGAGCTACTAATGGTGATGTTTG
>NC_068983.1:143614487-143618324 GCF_001194135.2 Octopus bimaculoides | reverse complement strand
TATATATATATATATATATATATATATATATATATATATATATATGCATTTGGAGTATATTGCTTCATAAAGTTATTATGATTGTAATTGATCAGCAGTAAAGAAATTGGATGGTTTCTGTTGGAAATCATTTGGAGAAAAACAGGGATTACACACACACACTCATTCTCCCTAAACACAGGTATACATACAGTGGAAATGAAATCTGTGTGATAACTTTACTTCCTTGCAGTCTTTCTTGTAGCTGATTTATTATAATCATTATTACCATTATTATTAGAATTAAAGGCAGTGGAATGGCAAACAAAAAATGGCCTGTGGTACTTAGTTGTATTTCTTTAAGTTCTGAATGCAAATCTTGAGTCTGACTGTCTTTTTATTTCTCTGAGGATTAATAAAATAAGTATTACTAATCAATTCTGTTGATTGTATCTCTTCCTCTACAGATTAGTTACCTGTGCCAAAGTTTGAAATCATCAAAATCATTATTATCACTAATATAACCAATTCAGCTGGTTTTCTCACTGACCTATAGACCTTTTAATATTGCAAGAAAAGGAATGACAAAAATCTACCGCAGACTTCCTCACCAGAATATAAAGAAGACATTGTGAGTGAGAGGTCCTTTCTCAAACAACTGATTAGAAATAGGCAAGGGCTGAACAATTTTAGAAATAAATGGAAACATATTTTATAATTTCACAGTAGATATATAGTAGAATCTTCACTGGTTGAGATTTTAGTATTTTAGCTTATGGAATGATGGATTGATGTTTTATATCCAGGCTTCGGCAAAACAATGCTAAGTCTACCTTGTTCATCTGTAAATCTATTTACTAAAGAGAAGTACATACTTGTTACTGATGTGAATGGTGAGAGCACTGCTTAACTGAGGAGTGTTCCATTAGTTTGCAAAGACAAACTCAAAACCTCCAATGAATAAAACAAAAATAAAATGAAAAGCTTGTGTAAGACTGGCATCCTCTATCAGGAAAAAAAATGTCTTGAACTACTTAATACTGTCATAGTGTGATAAAAGCCCAGGATACTCCAGTAATATCAATACAGTATAAAAAGATGGAAGAAAATTTCAAAGGACCCAGGATATTTCAAAGTGGTGTTTTTGGTGTTTCAAGTGTTTTGCTTTTTTTTTATAAATTAACAAAGACAGTGAATAGGCTGAGTCGTTAGTCCATTAGACAGAATAGAACTGGTGGTATCGGTTCTGGCTCTGTGTCTTGTGTTCAAAATTCATCAAGGTCAACTTTGCTTTTCATCTAGTCAGAATTGATAAATAAATTACCAGTTCAGGGCAGTGGATTGGCAGAATTGCTAGAGCAATGACTTGTGTTCTGATGGCAGTGCTTGCAATGACAATGGTGGCAGCAAGATGTGTTGGTTCTTGCCTTTTCTTTTGTAGTGTGGAGAGGTTAAACTTGCTTGTAAGGGCAACTGTTGTTCGCTTATCAGTTGCTGGGTTCATTTGATTGGTAACATTTTATAAAATGTTTCTCTGATATGGTAGGCTAGAAATGTGCCTGCTCAAGGTGTGTATTTTGTCATTAATATTTGTGAACTATGCAGATGACATAAAGGATATAACTTCAATGTGTAGGATCTTGAATGTGTAGAAGAACTTATTATTATACAATATATATACATATGCATGATGACACTAATTTGAGCAAACCCCACTTTTTCTGTCCACAGAAAAGTAAATACACTTATTTACATTTATCCATGTTTAGTAGCTCATACATCAAATCAATGACTGAAATTTGTATTGGTTATCATTGGATATAACTTTCTATACATTTCAGCTTTATGACAATATATGCTGCTTAGTAGATGATTAATCAATTAACTATGTTACTAAAAAAATTCATTATGCAAACTGGATTCAGCAATTTACCAAAGTCATATTATATAAAAACCATATAAAGGTAACAACTATATACCTTTTCATAGACAGATGAAATGAGTATGTGGTCTTTAATGAAGAATGCAATTAGCATAAAAATTGGTCAGGCTGATTCCTGCTTTTCTTTCCGTGAAGGATTAAAAAAAAAACACATTTGTTTATGATTGTCTGCATATCTTAGATTATGAATCCCATAACAAAGGCTATAATTTATACTGCTTATCATTAGAAGTTTTAATATGTGTGTGTGCACGTATATATATATATATATATATATATATATATATATATATAGACACACACACACACATTTAGTACTGACTGTCAGAAAAAAGTGTAACAAAATTATAGTAGAGATTAATGATATATTTAATTTTTATCAAGTTATATCTTGCTATTCTGAGTTGCATCTGTAGGTGCACATGGTCTTCAGAACTTGCTTGAGGACCCTGGGCACTCACAGGTGAAACACAGAGTAGTAAGAGACTGACTTAACCAATATAATACATATACACACATATATACACATATATATATATATATCATCATCATCGTTTAACGTCTGCTTTCCATGCTAGCATGGGTTGGACGATTTGACTGAGGACTGGTGAAACCGGATGGCAACACCAGGCTCCAATCTAAATTTGGCAGAGTTTCTACAGCTGGATGCCCTTCCTAACGCCAACCACTCAGAGAGTGTAGTAGGTGCTTTTACATGTCACCCGCACGAAGGCCAGTCAGGCGATACTGGCAACGGCCACGCTCGAAATGGTGTCTTTTATGTGCCACCCGCACAAGCCATATATATATATATACAAAAATTTTATAATTATAAGCATAATTATAATTAGGGTTCAGCAAAATTGCTTCACCACATACTGAAATTTAGAAATAGCAGTTAAATACTATTCCGCTACCATAATATATCTCCCAGACAGTAATACTCCCAACTCATGCAGGCAAAGAGAAAAAATAACGAACCCACCCGGCTTTGATTAACTATATACGCATTTCTGGATTAAAGAGTTGCAAGACACATTACTCACTTATTTCCTTCTTCAGTATAGTATTTCAATTATAAATCTGAGAGTGCTAATAATTAAGATATGTATTCGACCAAGCGCCATTGAACAGCTAATATCCATTTTTTCTCTTTGCCTGCGTGAGTTGGGAGTATTGCTGTCTGGGAGATATATTATGGTAGTGGAATAGTATTTAACTATTTCTAAATTTCGGTATATGGTGAAGCAATTTTGCTGAACCCTAATTATAATTATGCTTATAATTATGAAATTTTTGTATAAGTTTACCGATAATGGTTCTTTTAACATACCGAACTACTTGGTGAAATTATTAGTTGTTAATTATTAATTTCACCCTATATCAGTATTGATTTTACACACACACACACAAAATCATATACAAACTCAGATACATATATATATATATATAAAATCACACACACACACAAATATATATGACTTGCTTTGGTTTCTCAAATCTTACATTGAACAATAAGAGTGTTATTGTTATATGCAGTATGTCTTGAGTACTTTTAGGTCTGGTGGATCCCATCCCTCTCTAGGTGTGACCACAGCCAATTTCTTCCTGGAGAAAGTTAGACAGACAGAGAGACAGAGAGACAGAGAGAGAGAGATAGAAGAACCAACCCCATTTCAAGACTGGTATATTATTTATCCACTGGAAAGGGACAAAAGGCAAAGTCAACCTTAGTGTCAGTTACAGAATGGTTACTACAAAGCAATCTATCCTACACTCTAATGACTCAATCAATCTGACATCTACATACAATATAAACATGTGTGTGTGTGTGTGTATATATATATGTGTGTGTGTGTGTGTGTATATATATGATGCCAGGTGTTTCCATTATTTTGTCCAACCCCTGCATATAT
>NC_068983.1:143609570-143614477 GCF_001194135.2 Octopus bimaculoides | reverse complement strand
TAATTTTGAAATATCTATAAAACCGTCAAAAGCTTGTTTATTTTTATGTTTTTTTAAAATTTATTATTAGTGTTGCTTAATATGTTTTGCTTAAAATTGCTGTTTCTTTTCAGATATCATCAGAAAAGGTAATTAAAATTCATTAAAATGACAGATCTATCGGACTTTCAAAGTGGTCAAATTGTTGGTGCTCGTATGGCAGCCGCTAGCATAACAAAAACAGCCGAAATGTTTGGTGTATCAAGAAGTACTGTCTTGAAAAAATGACAGTCTTTGGGAAAGTGGAAAAAAACCTCCTCCTCGAAACAAAACCAAAACTTTCAGATAGGGACCATTGGGCTCTTAAGCGAATTGTTAGAAAGGATCACAAAAGTACAGCTCCCAAAATTACTGCAGAGCTTAATGACCACCTCAAGAACCCAGTTTCTACAAAAACTGTTCACCGAGAGCTGCACAAAGCCAAATTTCATGGGAGGGCTGCAATCAGAAAACCACCACTTTCAAAAACAAATGTTGCAAAGTGTTTAGAGTGGAGTAAAAACTTACAGAATTGGTCCCTAGAGCAGTGGGAGAATGTTATTTTCTCGGACTAGTCATCCATTACCTTATTTCTGACCACCAGCCAAGTATACATGTGGAGACAGCCAAAAGAAGCATTTGACCCAGTCTGCCTTCTTCCAACTCTTAAACATGGAGGAGAATATGTGATGATCTGTGGTGGGGCTAGATCTTGGAAATCCACCAGCCTAAGACTAAGTGGGGGAGGGGTGCAGAACTGACGGCTCTGTGCCATGTGCTGAGAGACTAAAATATGAGACAGGATCTGGTAGGCGTCTTGCTGAAAAGGGAGAAATGATGGGGGTTATGAAGTGTCAGGGTGTACCTTCAAGGTAAAAGGTGGATATGAGGAATACACTTGCTTGTTGTTCATATACCTGTCTTCATTTTTTATTTTTCTATAAATTTCAACTATATATATATATATAATGAATAATAAAATGAGGAATTGATGCTAGATGTGTTGAAACAATTGTCATGATTGATAATAAATTCTCGTATATTCCATCTTCCAACTTTCATTTGCCATATATATATTCCTTTACTTGTTTCAGTCATTTGACTGCAGCCATGCTGGAGCACCACCTTAAAGGAATTTTAGTAAAGAAAATTGACCCCAGGACTTATTCTTTGTAAGCCTAGTACTTATTCTATTAAACTCTTTTGCTGAACTAAGTTACAAGGACATAAACACACCAGCATTGGTTGTCAAACAATGGCAGGAGGACAAACACAAAAATATCTACATACATACATACATATATGATGGGCTTCTTTCAGTTTCGATCTACCAAATCCACTCAAGGGCTTTGGTTGGCGCAAGGCTATAGTAGAAGACACTTGTCCAAAGTGCCATGCATTATTGGGACTGAACCCAGAATGATATGGTTGGGAACCAAGCTTCTTACCACACAGCCACACCTATGCCATATATATATATATATATATAAAACTACATACATAAACTATACCATAACACAAGAGTAGTGTTTAGAGACTGAGGCACTTTGTACCTTGTCCAGCTTTTCTCCTACTTCACTTGGCGTCCTTAACCCTCCTTATCCAGTCACCTGAGCAAATGTATGTGCCCTAGACTATTGAATACTCTCCACACTTACACTCCCATCTCCACACTTATACTCCCATCTCCACTTCTCAGCAACTCCTTTCTGGCCTTTTTTTGTGATTGCTCCTACTCTTCTTGGTCGACTCTACAGGCCGTATGTTATGGAATACTCTCTACATTTATTGTGTACAAGGTATTCCATCTCTTGTGCTGTATTATGATAGAACCCAGTGAATTCTGTCAACAGAAGAATGGTGAGTGAGTCTAACACCCTATATTTCTCTCTTTCTTGCTACCTCTTCAACAAATTTTTAAACCATGTGATTCCCCTCTTCATGTCCTTAGCATTTCACTCTCTCTCTTCATCTTTCACTTCTACAAACCACATCAGTGACAGCATAATGCATCAGCTGGCTATCTGCTCTCTTACTCCACCTCTTCCTCCTCTCTAACAAAATATATTATTCTTCCACAATCATGTTGAAGAATAATATAGTAGATTTAGTATAATAAAAAAAAAACAACTTTTCACTATCAACAATATTTGATAGAGAGCACACACTAGTTCTGCCAAGGGCAAGACAACTTATCTGTAGTTGATGCCATGACAAAATACACCTAGCACATTGCATTAATAAGTAGTTTGCAATAGGAAGGCACTCACCATAGAAGCCATGCCAAAGGATAGGACATACAAGTGATACCCAACTAGGAGGACAATAACTCCAAATAATAACTGACTTGAACTGTGAAGATTTTTCCACTCATGTCAGCATAGAGAAGCTTGTGTAAAAATGATGACAGTGGTGTGTGTGTGTGTGTGTGTGTGTGTGTGTGTGTGTGTGTGTGTGTGTGTGTGTGTGTGTGTGTGTGTGTGTGTGTGTGTGTATATTTCTTAAGTTTTGTCACACTGGGTTTCATCTTGGTCATGTGTGTTTTACTATAACACTGGACTAACCAAAGCCTTATAAATGAATCTGTTATTGACATAAACTGTGAAAGCCCATTAGCTGGATCATACTAGTAATTCAAAGTCCTAACTTTGTCACATATTTTGTCATACTGATTTGACCTAAGAATTATGTTAAGTCTACACGTGTCTGTAAAATACTGAATCAGTTCCACATTAAACAAGTGGGTAGTTCAGTTGATTGAACAACAAAATGTTTATTGCCAAAGTCGATGGAGGGTCCATCATAATCATCCTTTGTACTATAGGCACAAAGCCTGGAATTTGAGGGGAGGGGGATAGTTGATCACATTGACCCCAGTACTTGACTGGTGCTTAATTTATCTACCCCGAAAGGATGAAAGGCAAAGTCGACCTCGGTGGAATTTGAACTCAGAACGTAGCAGCAGATGAAATACTGCTCAGCATTTCGCCTGGTGTGCTAACAATTCTGCTGGCTCACCGCCTTAGGGTCCATCATAATCATAAAATCAATCAATGCTTATATGTATATAGTAACTGCTTCCTTCTTTTTAGAAATTGTTTTCCATCTACTTTTATTTTTTTCTGTTAACATGGATGGGATTCATTACCACACATTTTGTCTGTGTTGTATGTTGTTGGAAGAAAAACAGCCAGCAACAAAGTAATGCATGTGTGTGCATATATGTGTATGTGAGTGTATATATGTATGCATGATAATTGACACAGTATGCTATGGTGACAAGATCAATGTGAAAGAAGAAAAAATAAACAACTATAACAATTTGAAGAGGGAAATATGAAGGTTGTGGTCAATGAGGAGAGTAGACATGATATCAATTGGTGTACTTGGAAGTATCAGCACTCAACTACCAACATGGCTGAAAAAGATTGGTGCAAGTGTGAAGGAAGAACACTTACAAAAATCAGCATTGCTTGGAACTGCAAGAATTCTTCGCAAGGTTCTTGAAGCATGACCAGTAAACAAGTGTCACCTTAATCTGCTGGCTGTGGACAGCTGACACATTCCATTTTACCCAGCAAAATAAGCTGTGAGTTTTCATCATGCGGTACGATGGCCAATGAGGTGTATCCGAGGCGTGGTTATTGCTAGTTGAAATTATTAATCAGCAGAAGTTACAAAGTAACTCAAGGGCCAAGCATTTTGTGTTTGCATAAGGAAATTGCAAAAGGGCTATGCATGAAACTCCCAGCCCTTGAATTAGGTTATAACTTTATAATAGAAAATGATAAACAATATTTATATACTTATGTAATAAGTTCTATTTATCCTGTTTGTTCCATTAAACCTATGTGTGTATTGTCTGCCAGGCAACAGAATTGTGAGATCTTGCCCAAACATAACAAAGTGTAGTAATAGTAAAGGTTTAAACTCATAACCTTATTTGATATGGTCTGTATTATTTAGCGCCATAACCTTACAACCACTATTTTCTGAAGTGAAACACTTTAAACACATTAAGAATTATAGAAGGGTATGAAAGAAATACTTATATGCAATAAAACAATGTAATGCATATTTTTTTAAATTGGAAGATTCAAGACTGAGTGAGCATATACATACACGTACACACACAACACACACACACATATCAATAAAAGGATTGAAAAAAAAAAGATGGTAAAAATTACAATTATAAATTTATTTTCATTTAAGGACTCACTTTTTCCAATAATTCATCAGCTGCATCCAGTTCTTTTTGAATTTTGCGATCATCTTCATTGGTTATGTCACTTTTTTTATAAGATTCATTTTTTTTGGACTTTTTTTTTGATTTAGCTGAATTATTTGATTCTTCTATTTTTTCACTGGCTTCTTCCGTCTCTTTTAGTCTTTTGGCTTCTTTTTGTCTTTCAGCCTCCCTAGCTTCCTCTGCCTCCCTCCTGGCCTCTTCTGCAGCTATTCTCACTTCCTCTGCCTTTCTTGCTTCTTCTGCTTCTCGTTGTGCTTCTTCAGCAGATCTACGGGCCTCCTCAGCTGCTTTTTCAGCTTCTGCCCTTCGAAGTTCTTCTGCTTCTCTGGCTTCCTCTGCAATTCTCCTAGCCTCCTCAGCTGCTTCTCTAGCTTCCTCAGCTCTCCTGGCCTCTTCTGCCTGTCTAGCTTCTTCTTCCCGCCTAGCCTCCTCTTCTGCCTGTCTCCTAGCCTCTTCCTCCCGTCTAGCTTCTTCAGCAGCTCTTCTGGCCTCTTCCTCAGCTCTCCTAGCCTCTTCAGCTCTCCTAGCTTCTTCTTCTAGTCTAGCCTCTTCCTCAGCTCTCCTAGCCTCTTCCTCCCGTCTAGCTTCTTCAGCAGCTCTTCTGGCCTCTTCCTCAGCTCTCCTAGCCTCTTCAGCT
>NC_068983.1:143597922-143609471 GCF_001194135.2 Octopus bimaculoides | reverse complement strand
TCTCCTAGCCTCTTCCTCCCGTCTAGCTTCTTCAGCAGCTCTTCTGGCCTCTTCCTCAGCTCTCGTAGCCTCTTCTTCCCGTCTAGCCTCTTCAGCTCTCCTAGCTTCTTCTTCCTGTCTAGCCTCTTCAGCTTTCCTGGCTTCTTCTGCTTGTTGAGCCTCTTCAGCTTTTTTAGCCTCCTCAGTTTTTCTGGCTTCTTCTGCTTGTCGAGCCTCTTCAGCTTTTTTAGCCTCTTCTGCTGCTATTCTGGCCTCTTCAGCTTTTTTAGCCTCTTCTGCTGCTAATCTGGCCTCTTCAGCTTTCTTAGCCTCTTCTGCTGCTATTCTGGCTTCTTCAGCTTTTTTAGCCTCTTCTGCTGCTATTCTGGCCTCTTCAGCTTTTTTAGCCTCTTCTGCTGCTATTCTGGCCTCTTCAGCCTTCTTAGCCTTTTCTGCTGCCTTTTGACTTTTTTCAGTTGTTTCTTTCATTGCTTCAGCAGTTTTTTGTGATTTAGTTTCTTTCAACTTGTCATCACCCAAAGATCCAGATTCTTTTGTATCAGGAGGTGGTAAATTGCCTTGTAATTCTCCTTCACCATCATCAATAAAATCATTTTCTAACGGGTAAGATTCTTTCACTTTTTCTTCTGGAGTATCAGTGTCTGGCGCATCACTTTTTGGAAACAGGGTTAACATAGCTTTTCCAATGTAGGCATCTGAAACTGTCTTTGCTTTTTCAATATAGGGATCTGAAAGAAACAAAAAGAGAAAGAAAAGAAAAAGAAAAAAAATGAAATACAATGTGTCCCACAAATAAGACAGCATTTTAAACACAATTATATTTGAAAATCTTACAGACTTATGGAACACATTGTATAAATCACAACTGGTAATATTTTCTTACATAGGACATAATGTCAGAAATATATAGAAAAATAGAAAATGAAACTGTAATTTTCATTGTGTTTCTCAAGGAAATTAGCAATATTAAGTGAATAAATTATAACTGAGAAATGAAGCAGACTTTGTAAGAAATTCTTATTCTATGACAAATGGTACAAAGAAATGTAATAAATGTAACAATTATTACTATACACATATGATGTTATACAACACAATTATGACACAATATCACAGTACATTTGATATATCTTACATATAATAATATAACATTACATATGTCAGAATACCACATGTGACATAACACCACACTACAAATGACATAACTCAATATATATCACACAACATATAGCATGAAACCACACTTTATATGACATAATACCTATTATTCAATGACACTGAGCCAATAAAGGAACTTCCACACAGTTGCTTGACTTGCTAGAAAGAGCAAAGCAGCCAGATGTTTTTCAAAGCTCATCCTACTGGCTTACAAAAGAAGGGCACATTGGATAGTAAGGTTTTTGGGTACATTAAATCTTGACTAGGTTCTGGTTCATAAGTCTGCTTGATTATAGCTGATCTGGTCCTAAACAACAACTACAATATGGGTAATTGTGTATATGTACTTAAAACACTTGATATTTTAACTTAACCCTTTAGCATTAAACTGGTCATATCCAGCTGTTATATTCTACACATTTCATATTCAAACTGGCCATAATATCCAGCCCCTCATACCTATCCTATAGTGTCATTCTAAAAATAAACAATTACATCACTGAAATCTCAAAGCCACAAGATAAATGCATGATTAATTCAAAACAATGTGAATAAAAAAGATTTACATTTGACAGAGTAATCTGAATGCTAAAGGGTTAAGATACATATATAAATTATACTAGGTTTCAGCTACTACATACATATTACTTTATTGGATTTTAAGCCAATGAGGGAGGGATACATCAAATAATTTAGCTTTGGATACGTTATGCTTCAAGTAAAGATTGGAATATCAGAATTGAAAAAGTCTTTGATCAGAGCACTATCTGATTAGAGCTAATGTCAATTTACATAATTACTTGACCAGTTTCATATAGCATGTTGATCAAAACTGACTGGTTTCAATCAACGATATACTGTGTTTCAACTAATACGCATATATAATATAATGGTTTGGAATATTTATAGATAAAACATTAGGTTTTGAGTCAATAATGGTTGTTTGACCTGTTAGAAATAGCAGCTAAAACTTTCTCAAATCACATTCCAATTTTACAAAATGGAAGGACACATTGGGCAATGTAGTTACAGACATACAAAACAAGGCATCTTTGATCATATTTGCTCAACAGCCAAAACATTGCAACTATTATGTATGTTGAAAGAAGTCGTTATGAGGGCACTTAAGCAGGTAGAAACAGAGGCAAATCTTCCTTACATCATACACTACCAAATGACAGACATTCATTATCATCATCATCACTTAACATCTATTTTCTATGCTGGCATGGGTTGGACAGTTTCACAGAATCCAGCAAGCCACCAGATTGTGCAGAGCTCTAGTGTCAGCTTTGGCATGGTTTCTACAGCTGGATGCTCTTTCTAAAGCCAACCAAATGAAAACTGAGACTAATGCAGTTTTGGGTATACAATGAGATGGAATTGTTAAGGTTAGAGTATTTTTGATCTGAGCTGACCTGAAGCTAAACCACATATTAAATTTTAACCCTTAAAGTATGGGAGTCATCAATAAAAAATTCTGACTGTTATATCATTATGAAAATGATCAGCACAAGAAAATGGGATTCAGTCCTATAATATAGCTTTTCTAGTATTCATACCGCAATAAAACACCCCAGTCCTTATATTATTCGAAGAAGGGAGACTAGGAAAAACAACAGGAAATGGCCTTTGAGCACTGCAAGTAAAGTTCACTTTGCTACAAGCATTTGAGTCACTACCTCAGTCTTTCAACATACCTTTTCAGCTGCACCTTTCCTTGTGTAATGTCACTGTATGTTAAAGTGAAATGGTGTCAGAGCAGGTAGGTAATGTCTTTGGAAGCTGCCCTTTCTTAGGTGAATAATCTTGTATTATCTTCTTAAGTACCCCAGCAACCACAGTATTTCTAGAGGGCCATCTACAACTGACTTTAAACTGTTCTTACAGAGGTAGATGGATTGGAAAATGACAATTCCTGAGCCCTAGTTTCCACCTCTCCTCTTTCAACTAACCCCAAAATTAGGCAAAGCCTCCAAATACAAAGGATATAATCAAACCTTAGGCTAATTCTCATTTCTGTGTCCAACCTTGATCTACTTCTACATGCTACTTCTTCCTAACATCCAAACAGCAAATTGTATTTCTCACTGACACAAATTCCCATCCCATATCTATTACATCTCTACTGTTCAGGCAACACTCACAATATAAAAGGTGATGTCTGCACTCAGAGAATCTACTGTCGCCACCATTCAAACTCTTTTACCTGGATATTAGAAACAAAGACTTCTAGTTACTTGAACACTTAATGTCTCATTCTACCACATTTTTCTCTGAATTTATGTTAGCTGTTTTTACTGCTCCCCAAACTATTCCAGTCATCAATGCTTTTTTTTTTACATTCATAGCACACTCTTCTTGGTCCTGACACTCCTACCATACCACTCAGGCTGTATTCTTTGCTACACTGAACTGACTGTACCAGTTAGTATCCAATCTGCTTATATCATTAACCAATACACAAACAGTGACTCACACTGTTTCTTCTATTATTTCAATGATTACATCCCTCTAGTTAAGACCAACTGGCATACTCTTCTTCTATCATTACATTGTATCTTGCCACTAGATCTGTTCTGATAATCCTTCCTCCTCAGAGCTGCAGCTCCCTCACTGCCATGTTTTTCTACAGACATTTAATTGAACATTATACACATAAGTATCACTAACTGGGAGAACCTGCATGCCAGCCTCATTTGACTAAACATATTATACAATGAAATCTTCAAAGACGTCTGATAATGAGACTCAACATTACTACATTTGTTTTAAAGAAACCTCTTCCATTAAATCTCTCTCAAATCTCTGCAACACTTACATCATGTCCATTGATGACAGTCAGACTGACAAAATTATAGATGAAATGGAATACAGAGCTGCAAAACTTTCTATTAGCACAATATATGCTTCAGCATTACACCTGACAAGTATTTTATTTGGTGGTGCTGAGACCAAATCTTCTCTGAGGTATACTTGATAAGAAATGGTGTTAGCTAGACTGCTTGATCACCAAATATCCTACCTGGCCACGGATTCTCTAGTGGTACCTTAACAATCCAGTCGCTACTCACAAACTAGTCTATATTAATCATAAATTATACCACACAGTATACAACATAATCTTTTATGTATATGCAGACATACTGGTTTTGTTGTTAAGATTATTTGATTAGGAAGACTAATGCAAATTCAAGATCATTTAGACCTGTCCAGTAAACCTATGTTACATTGCACTCTCATTTAAGTGTACACATCAAACGATGATGATGATGATGATGATGATGATCATTATAAACAGAATGTAACACTGCTTGAACGAAAATGACAAAGACTAAGTATATATTACACAATACAGCACGTATAATACCTGATTGATTGTATGTACATACAATATGTAAACTGTGAATATTTTAGGAGTTTAAACCCCAAGTTAATAAGCGCATGAAATCAGGAAATATACTCATAATTTTAAGTCTGATTGAACATTTATAAGAACTGGTTAACTTAAAAAGACATGCTGTCTTGTTTAGGAATATATACTTTATAAAGAAATTCTGTTGTATACAGAATATGGTGTAGTTCTGACAGAAAGTGACTCGGAGTAATTATAGATTTTATCACACAATACATAACATTCAGTTATCTGTATATAACCACACCTTATCTTACTGGGTTATGTTGTTTAAATTATACTTTTCTCTCTAGTAGATAAATGTAATCATAATTTAAAGGTATCTTTCTTCTGAAACAGTTTCAGCATATTCAGAGTACAAACTTGCAAGATGCTCCCTCATTGTTCAGTTGGCTACCCTTAAACTATAGATTTCTTCAAACATGACTGACTAGAGTCACTAATCCTCAACAACAATAATTATAGCTCAGCTCAAGCAAGACTAACTGGGGTCACTATATCTATACAATGGCAGTAGCAGTAACAATAAAGAGGCTGATGCAAAGGTTATACAACATCAACAAAAACAACAATTTTACCAACACAATACATTATCAATTCAAACAAGAGCACCAAAAATAAGTTTTAATTACTTACCAACAATATCACGGACATTATCATTCATAAGGTATAACGTGACAAATGCTGAGGAACAGAGCACAATAACAAGCAAGAATTTGCCAAGCACTGAGCAGACACCAGATTTTTTCTTTTGAGACCTTTTGCTCTCTTTTTTGTTGTTGTCTTTCTTCATATTGTCTTTCTTTATATTATCTTTTTTTATATTATCTTTCTTCACATGATCTTTCTTTCCATTCTCTTTCTTCGTGTTCTCTTTCTTTGTATTTTCTTTCTTTGTATTTTCTTTCTTTGTGTTATCTGAAAGAAAACAAAAAAAAGTTGTTTTAAAATTAAACATGTGGATAAATGTATCTTAAGGTATATATATGTACAGGTATACATGCATATGTATGGATATTCACATCCACACATATATCCATCATTCCCATATCTATCCTTTCATCAGTGTCTTGTCAAATCCACCCTGTAATTTCAAGATTTTGACTATTCTTTGTGTCTTCAGTCTTAAATATTTCTGATTTACTAATCTCTTTTATTACATGGAAAAATGGGAGCATGAAAAGTAATATTCTTAAGATTATAAACCTAGAAAAGTACAGGACAAGTTATTACACCTGGAAAAGTATAGGACAAACTAATACTTCAAGTAAAGTAAAGAATAAGAAACTTTTTACTTAAAATATTGCAGCAAAGAATGCCAGTTCTTCTAATTTATCCCTTTGCAGTTCTCATCTTTTAAATTTATTGTACAAAACTGTTCAGCTAATTTGTAAGTTTGTCTAATTAGTCACTTTTTTCTGTATTTAAGGTAGTAAATTAGACAAATTCTACTTAAATAAGTATAATGTTATTTGTAAACTATAATAAAGTATTTTTTAATACTCAAATTTTAATTTTAGCTGCAATATTTTAAGTAAAAAGTTTCTTATTCTTTACTTTACTTTACTTGAAGTAATAATTTGTCCTATACTTTTACAGGTGTAATAACTCGTCCTGTACTTTTCCAGGTTTATAATCTTAAGAATATTACTTTTCATGCTCGCATTTTTCCATGTAATCCATGATTTTTCCAGGCATTGGTGTTATAAGATAATTAATAATGTGTCAATTAATAATTTAGGATTTTACCTTATAAAATACTGGGTAGGGGGATACATTGGCTGCTATTTTTATCATGTCGAGCAACCAGGTAGAGGCTCTTTCATTGGTTTGATTGTGTGATGAGATTTTTTTACACATATGTATAACATGCATATATATCATCAACAGAAGTTAGAGAGTAAGTCAAAAGCTGAGAGTTTCATGTAATGGCACTTATCAAACACGAATTTGTCCATTGTCACTCTGTAACTTGTGACGAAATAACTTCTAAAATACAAAATTTTGTCAAAAACGTTAAGAGAAAACCCTGTTGGATGTGGCACATTATACCAGTATCAGAAATTTCAAAGTGTTAAAAAAAATTAAATAATCTGTACGACAAATTGAATAGATCCGAAATGGATAAAAAGTAAAGTCGACCTCGGCAGAATTTGAACTCAAAATGTAGACACAGGCGAAATACCTATTTCTTTACTGCCCACAAGGGGCTACACACAGAGGGGACAAACAAGGACAGATAAACGGATTAAGTCGATTATATCGACCCCAGTGCGTAACTGGTACTTAATTTATCGACCCCGAAAGGATGAAGGGCAAAGTCGACCTCGGCGGAATTTGAACTCAGAACGCAGTGGCAGATGAAATACCGTTAAGCATTTCGCCTGGCGTGCTAACGTTTCTGCCAGCTCGCCACCTTAGAATGTAAACATTCATTTTAGCAATATATTCTTTATTATTCTTATTGCTAAGTGTTACTTCCTTACTCTCTTACTGACATGAAATTTCGTGGCATTTCACCCCATAACTATCATTTAAGCCTAAGAAAAGTATACTTTTATTTTAAAATTAAAAAGTTTATGCTAATTGAAGGTGAATAGGTGCCTTACTACTCCCTTGAGGTCGCATATTTTGATGTAACTTTTTTTCTACTGAACCAAATCTCAAACTATTTATGCCAAAGTGTAGCTGAGGAGGTGTCCTCTTTAAAACTGTTAACAGTTTGCAATTTAGTTGAGAACTGAATTAGTGGTGAAACTTGGAAACTGCTGCGATTGACGAACTGGTGGACTTAAGAATATATTCAACCACTACCATGGTTGAATGAAAATCAATTGCACACTATTAACTATGTACCAATCTGTGCTATTTTCTTTGATCTGTATGCAGTTTTTACAACTATTTCCTATTTTATGGTAATACAAAATCATTACTGTTGGACTGTAATGCTCCATGTATGGTCATTACTGTTCTAGTTTTTGAATCTAAACTAATATATTTTTAGTCTTCATCATAATAATAATCGTTTTATGTCCTCATGCTGTAGTGGTATGGGTTGGACAAATCATTGCTGCTCTTCTAGATGGATCAGAAAATTACATTTTGCTCACAAGTTACAATTTTGGCTTGGTTTCTGAAGTTAGATGTTCTTCCCAAAACTAACCACTTTGCAGAGTGTACTGGGTAAATTTTTTTGAGGCACTAGTGCTTCATAAGGTATCATGTTTTTGACAAGATTAAGAAAACCTTTTGATCTCGCTCTTAACTGAATGCACTTCATGCACCATAACACCAGCACAAGAGATGATAGAGTTGACAGTGTGATGTATAACAAGAGCTAGATAAATGCAGAAAGTGAGTGGTATCTTGAGATAGTGGGTGCAGCACCAGTTATCTATATTTCCTCCAGTCCACTCTGTAAAGTGATTGGTGTTAGAAAGAGCATCCAGCTGTAAAAACCATGCCAAAACAGACAGTGAAGCTTGGTGCAGCTCTCTGGCTTGCTAGCTCCTGTCAAACCATCCAACCCATGCCACCATAAAAGACAGATGTTAAACAATGATGATGATGATGGAGCCTATGTGCAGAGGCTTGCCTTGCCTTAATAATAGCAATTCTTAAATGAAGCTCATAACCATAGCTTATTTGAGTGGATAGAGCAGTTAATGAAATCAGTCCCAGTACATGACTGGTATTTTATCAACCACAGAAGGATGAAAAGTAAAAATTAACTTCGGAAAGATTTTAAACTCCCAATATAAAGAGATGCAACTAAATAACACAAATTATTTTGTCAGATGTCCAACTAGTGCTGCCAGATTTAATAATAATAATAAAACTAACAGCAGGTGGTATAAGCATGTGCTAAGCAAGGTACAAGACAATGACCAGACCACAATCATTTGGGATATGCCGGATCAAACCAACAAAAAAAAAAAAAAAAAAAAAAAAAAAGCTAATCACCCAAACATATTAGTCAAGGATTGGGGAAAAAAACACCTGCTTACTGATAGACATTGCAGTCCTTTCTGATGAAAATATTGTCAAAAAAGAAGTGGAGAAATTGTTGAAGTACAAAGACCTCAAAATCAAAGTGTTCAAAATGTGGGGCACAAAGGTAAAAACAATACTAATAATAATTGGAGTATTGAATGTGATAAAAAATCATATGAACAAAAATGTAGAAGTTATACCTGGATGCTCAACACTACACACTATCCAAAAAAATAGCCCTGCTAAGAACAGCCCATATCTTATGCAAGACACTATCAATCCAATAATGCAACCTAAACAAAACAGCCTACAAATAGAAGACACACTCTATATTGCATTTACCCAGTGAAATAAACTCCCACCATTAAGTCATGAAAACCAAAGCATTACACACTCAACACACAATACAAGAACACAACAAAAGATAGCACCATACCTCAAGGAAAAAAAAAACTAGCACACTACAGTACCAGAAATAGTTTGCACACTCCCAACAACAGGAAAGAACACACAATGCTGCACACACCCCAGCAACATGGAGGTGTAGCAGGGGATGGAGTAGAAATTTGCCTCAATCTACCAAGTATTTAATAATAATAATGATGATGATGATGATGATGATAATAATAATAATAATAGGTCCTTCTACTATAGGCACAAGGCCTGAAATTTGGGTGGGGAGAAGGGACTAGTCAATTACATCGACTCCAGTGTTCAACTGGTACTTATTCTATTGACCCTGAAAGGATGAAAGGCAAAGCTGACCTCAGCGGCATTTGAACTCATAATGTAAAGTCAGAAGAAATACCGCAAAACATTTTATCTGGCACGATAAAACTTCTGCCAGTTTGCAGCCTTATCAATAATGTTTTTAAATTTAGGCATAAGGTCAGCAATTGTTGGGGGGGGGGGGTAATTAATTGATATAAGTAATAGTCAAGTACAAGGTTTTACCCTTGTTCTTGACTTAGTTTATTTTGACTCTCAAAAGAATGAAAAGCAAAGTTAACTTCAGCAGGATTTGAACTGGATAACAACAAGTACATTAAAGATGACCAGTGCCCATCTCTTTGTGGTTGCCAGCAAAATGCAACACAAAATAGTATCCACTTTAGTGCTCCTATGCCCACTTGCATACACAGGGCTTTGATCTCAGTGGCCACATGTATGTGTCTCCAACAATGAATAATGATTGACAGTAACAAATATCTCTAAAATAGTAAAGAAGGTGGCATTGATTTATTAGTGTGTCATTTCTGAATGTTTCCAGACACCTTGGATCTTATTTGGTTGGCTAGTTGTAATTTAACCATAGGTCATCCCTCACCAAACTGATTTATGATAAAAAACATTCTGATTGTGAACTTTCCATTTTTTTCTTCTAGGTATGATATATCCAATGCCACGTTACCCAATATATCTAGCATGGTGTAATTTGAAGGGTGTTTGGTTTCTACTTCTAACAGGTCAAGCAACTATGTAGAATCAAACTTGCTGGCATATGACTAGCTGGTAGTAACAAAATGGAAACAAGTAAAGCAATTAACCAACACTACCACCACTCAACCAGCAACTTTGAACACACTTTTGCATATCAGTATATGTGAAATGTGGAGGTGCAATGGCCCAGTGGTTAGGGCAGTGGACTCGCGGTTTTGATTCCCAGACCGAGCGTTGTGAGTGTTTATTGAGCGAAAACACCTAAAGCTCCACGAGGCTCCAGCAGGGGATGGTGGCGAACCCTGCTGTACTCTTTCACCACAACTTTCTCTCACTCTTACTTCCTGTTTCTGTTGTGCCTGTAATTCAAAGGGTCAGCCTTGTCACACTGTGTCACGCTGAATCTCTCCAAGAACTATATTAAGGGTACACGTGTCTGTGGAGTGCTCAGCCACTTGCACATTAATTTCATGATCAGGCTGTTCCGTTGATCGGATCAACTGGAACCTTCGTCGTCGTAAGCGATGGAGTGCCAACAACAACAACAACAATATATGTAAAATATGAAGGCTTGCTTAGAGCTATCACACAGATGCACTTTACTGATAGATGAGAAAAGATACTTAAAAAAAACGTCAAATATTTCACTTATGTATATGTGAGAAATTGAGAAAGAAAGGTAGAGGTAGAGACAAGAATCTGAGAAAAACTGAGTAAAAAATGAAGGGGTTAGGGACAGGAAGTTTGTGAAGGAAAGAAAGTGCAGTTGTGCATATTTGTGAGTATGCATGTGTGTGTGTGTGTGTGTGTGTGTATGTGTGTGTGTGAGAGACAGAGATAAAATTTTGTTTATGAGAAAAAAAAAAATTGATAAGTAGATCAAATATCTTTCCAAAATACTGCATACATGTGTGTGTCTAAGAAAGAAAAAAATTTAAATATATGTAAATAATATGTATGTGTGTGAAAAATAAAGACTACATATGCAGTGACAGAGATTGTATATGTGTCTGTCACAGAGAAAGTGAGAGAGAATTGATGTATGCACAAGTGAGAGTGTATGTGTGTGCATGAGAGACTGTATGCATATATTAAATGAGAATGTCTGCATGTGTGAGACATAGATATGGCCAAGTATTTAAGAAGTTTTCCAAGCTATCAATTGATTGTGTAAAGATATTAATGAATCTTCATTGGATTCATATTAGATTAGATAAGAAATGAGAGAAGAATGCTTTTATCTGCTTAAATTTTAAAATATATATATTTTTTTTGTATAGAGAAGCATAAATATAGATACATCAAGGATAATCTATGAATTATTTGAAATAAATATCTTTAATCCTTATTATATCAACATTAACAAAATGAAAATTGAATTAATATCATTACTGAATGAACTGATAGATGGTGAAATTGGCAGCCATACTGGCATTGACAGTTACACCAAATTTTAAATAAAATGTGTGTGTGTATGTGTGTGCGTCTCTCTCTCTCTCTCTCTCTCTGTATATATATATATATATATATATATATATATATA
>NC_068983.1:143596006-143597809 GCF_001194135.2 Octopus bimaculoides | reverse complement strand
ATATATATAATCAGCAGGAGCAGGCATAATTGTGTGATTAAGAACCTCATGGTTTTAGGATCAGTCCCACTGTGGGCAGTGTCTTCTAAATAGGCCCAGACTGAGCAATGAGTGAATTTGGTAGATGGAAACTGGGTGGAAAGCTGTTGTACATATATGTGTGTGTATTTGTCTCCCTACCACTGCCTGACCACCAGTGTTGGTTTGTTTACATCACTGTAACTTAGCGATTTGGCAAAAAGAGTCCAACAGAATAAGTACCAGACTTATAAACAAGTACTGGAGTCAATTTGTTTGGCTATTCCATGCTAGCATGGAATGGCTGGTTTGACAGGAAACGATCAGCCCAAGGACTGCATCATAGACCAGTGTCTGCTTTGGCAAGGTTTCTGAGGTTGGATGCTCATCTAATGTCAACCATTTAGCAGTGTGTACTGGGTGCTTTTTTTTTTTGTGCTACCAGCACTAGTGGAGTTGTCATGTACTCAACTAAGCAAAATTAAGGTTCCTCTTGATCCTACAATATCTCTACTTGCTTTTGCCAACCACATCACACACACACACATTAATTTGACCAGGACTTCTGGCTCATTCTCCCCAAATAATTCAACCAGACTGGTTGAATAAGCTGTTAAGAGTAAAACTCGAGGTCTCAATTGAATCAACATTATCAATAAATTTTATGAGTAAATGGTATTTGTTATATTTCAACAAATTGATTTTGAGTAACAATATATTTAAATACTCTTTTACTTGTTTCAGGTATGTGGCTGAAGTGTTGCTGGAGCACCACCGAGGTATATGTATATGAATATCATCATTTCATGCTTGTTTTCCTTGCTAGCATGAATTTGACAGGTTATCATGGACAAAAATTATCTCATATTTGGAATTACTGTCCTCCTAAATGGATCAAGGGACTACATCTCAATCAAATGTCTTTAAGTTTGGCATAATTTCTAAAATTGGATACTCTTCCTGTAAAAGGGTAAAGTCCCCCTTCAGTCATGAATGACCATGAGATTGCACCTAAAAAGTTCCCTTTCAAGGTACAAGTCCAGGCAAGGTTGTTTATGAAAGATCAGCAGTCACCCATGCATACCAGCCTCCCCTCTGCACACCACTTATGTTATCCAAGAGCTTGGTACCAGTGATGTTGCAATTCCTTTCTACAACTGAGTGAACTAGAACAACATGAAATAAAGTGTCTTACTCACGAACACAACACACAGCCCGCTCTGGAAATCGAACTCACTACCTCATAATTGTGAGACCAATGCTCTCAGCCACTTTACAGTGTCTGAGGTATACTGTTTTCATGGCATCATCACGAGAGAGGTTGTCATGACTTCAACAAGGCAAGACTAAAGGTCCTCTTGATCTAATAATATCTCTACTTGTTTATCAACCACTTAGGAGTAGAAGAGAGGGTGATTAAAGAAGAAGAGTTGGATCTTGTTCAAAACGGGGGCACCAGTTTTCATTTATGTTTTATGTAGTGTTTTTGGTACCGAAAGACTTTCAAACTTCGTATACTTATCTATTTTGTGTTATAGAACAGAAAAAAATTTTTGTATTCGAATTTATTTCATGTAAAAAATTGTCTTATTTCGATAATTTCTACTAATCACTGACGTCTATTTAGTTGAAAACAGTTAGCGCTGTAACGGTGTATATCGTATTAATCCCCGTTAGTTCTGACATTTCAACCCTAACCCTAAAACTAACCCTAACTCTAGAATCCGAACTCTAAAATTGTTACACACATAGATACGCACAGCGTAATTTATTATATAAACAATA